>NC_135284.1:9695839-9793339 GCF_051311805.1 Agelaius phoeniceus
GGTCTTTTGTTCTTGTGCAGAAGCAGACCATGCAGTTGTTAAAAAATTGCCTTTTTTCTCTTCTTTCTGGTGCTCCCCACATTTCATAACAATGGCACGTGAGACTCCAGGGTATTGTGAAGGGAGGAGTCATGCGGGAATTAATAAAAAGTGAACATGAACTGCCAAGTTACCAATTGATTTGCACCTCTCATTAAATTACAAATTGGTGGGAGGGGAGGGGGCTGAATGACAGCACCAGCACTTGTCCCTTTGTGCCACTGTGCACACATGGACTGCTGGCATGGGGTGATGGTGGTGCTGCTCCTGTCGTGAGCCATTTTATAATGCAGGATCCTAGGAATGCATTCCAGCCTCAGCTGGGTTCTTTCTGCCTCCTAGTCCTGGATACTTCTTGATTCTCATGTTTCTGTGGGCTAGGGAAGAGCACAGGTCTGCAAACAGGATTCTGGCTTCTCTGGACTGGTGTATTATTAAAAAACCTATGAAGGAATCTGGTTCTTTTTTGCTACCCAAGGATATGTAGCTCGTTCTTTGTCTGCAAGCAGAGCTGACCCCTGCTACATTGCAAACAGGTTTTCCATCAATGCCTTTTCTGAAGGTTTCTGAGAGTGATTCCAGGTACGTGCTTTTCCTGGCCTCAAGTGTTCCTTCTTGAAAATGTTCCAATGCACCCTCGTGCCTCGAGCCAGCCTACACCACTGATGAACTTGGCCCATTGTCACCTGTCATCTTGAAGCTGATTTTTCTTTTCCAGAATATAAGGTTGACACTGAGACAAAACTTCCCATCTGTGTGCTTTACTGGCACATAATTGCTCCAAAGAAGGGAGGAGGTTCCCTAGATAAAAGTGCTCACTGCTTTCCTTGAAACTGTTTTCTGTAAATAAAACTCTTTCATCTTTGAACTTAAATATATTTCAACCCCAATTTAGGTTCTTTTTTTCCCTCTTAGTCCTGGACCTCTCTAAGTTATTAAAAAAAAAAAAAAAAACAACTTTCTTAATAAGCCCCAAAGGTAATCAGAAAGAAGACAGCAAAATGAAACAACTCGTAAAATATTCTTCAGCATCTTTAGGGAATACTTAATGCACACAGGGTCAGGGCTTTGTAATGGTAATTTAAGAGTTGTAGGAAGTGATCCATCATTTTAAAGAGCAACATTGCCATCCTTGACAAAAAGTTTATGTTTCGGAATCAACTTGATTCCCTGCTCACCTCAGGAAAACAAATGTTGGCACATCTTCTTGTAGGACATAATGAAGGAGATTTTCTATAATGTTATGCAAATGTCATGCTAAATGGTACATAGGCTTTGAGAAGTGACAGGCAATTGCAGCTGTCCAGTTTTCTGGAAAGCACTAATGCTGTTCTGGATTAATTTTTCTTTCTGGAGCAGACGTTGTATGGAAATTACCCTTGACTGAAAGCCATCATTGGAAAGGTCACAGCAGTAGATACAAAATCCATAGGCAGTCAATTGCCTTCCACAGATTCAGCATTACTGCTCTTGCCTATTTTACCCTTAGGCATCTTTTATTTTTTGCACAGATGGTCTCACTCAGCCCTAACAAAATGTTTTAAGCTGTTGCATAAATTAAAATAAGAGGCCCCGAAGTACAAAAGTGCAACTCTTTGGGAAGAAGTTGGGGGCGGGGAGGGAGTGCAAAATAGGCAAGGAGAGAAAATGATACAGGGCTCTGCTTCCCCTTCTGGCACCTCTTCCCTTGGCTCCAGCAGGTCAGTGACAGGTATCTGTGACTGTCAGTAATAATCAGCACAGCTGAACCCATGGCCTGGGGAGGAACGAGGGGTAAGGCTCCAGGGCATTGAGTGCAGTTGTCACGTGCAAAACATCATAGATGTGCACCAGAGTATTGAGGAAAGATGGTCAATAATTTTTGACATACTTTTTCTATTGGAAAGGGAGATTTGATCAGGCTCAGCCATCAACCTTTGGTAAAATGAAGCTCCTCATGAGTATTTCACAGATAATTTTACAAGTCTGATTTTTCTCTCTTGTTGTGGTTTAACCCCAGGTGCAACTCAGCCCCACACAGCTGCTCCCTCACTGCCAGAGAGATGGGGAAGGGGAAAAACTGAGAAAACTCAGGGGTTGAGATAAAGCATGTTTAATAGGACAGTAAAGGAAGAAAATAATAATGATGCTAATAAAATTAGAATATATAATACAAGTGATGGACAGTGCAGTAGTTCACCACTCACTGACCGGTGCCTAGCCAGTTCCTGAGCAAAAAGTGAAATCCCAAATTATTATTCTCCTTTGAAAGTCTTAGACCTCACCTGTAGAGTAAAAAGGAGCATATCCCTGAGCAAACCATTGGATATGTGCTTTGTTCCTTCCTTGATGTATTTTTTAGTTCAGCTTGCCACTGATGGTAAAATACTCCTGTTTTGTTTGCTTGTGGACTGGCTTGCAAGTAAATTGAGGTGACTGGAGTAGAAGTGTTGCCTGGGGCCTCAAGGCTTCCCCTTGGCTGTGGTCCCACAGCCCCAGCTATTCCTGTCTGCCTCTAACACCCAGGCTCAGGTTTGATGCCTTAGGTTTCCACCAAAGTTTAGCTCTACTGTTGTCTTCAATCTCTCAGAAGTGTGAGCCCCCTGATTTACGGCTAAAACCTTCAGAGGATTTTTGATGCTGTGTAACAGAGGTGGAAATGGGGTTTATATAGTATTACATGTTGGTATCTTACCTAAAGATGAACTACAAGGGTTTGCAGTTCCCTTGGTGGGGTGGAAACCCCCTTAAAGAGTAAAAAACTTCTTAAATTCAGTGTCTTTACCTGACTTTCCCTTTTGCTGCTGTTCTGGGGGGTAGGGTCACTGACTTCAGGGAGGCAGCACTTTCCTGTGCCACTGAGCTGAGGTTGATCTGTGCTGCTTGGATTGTGCCTTGTACCCACTGCAGTGTGATCCTCTAATCAGCCACTAGCAGATTCAAGCTTAATCAGGTTTCTGTGACTTTCACAATGCAGGGGGATCTTCCCTCAGTGGAAGTTAGCCACAGATAATATTTCAAAGCTGTAGCTATTAGGTCAATGATCCTCTCTTGAGGCATGTGCCAATACCTTGGGAGTTTCATTTGAAAGACCAGTCTGGCAACTCAAACACAGCCTGATACTCAAAGAATTCATGAGAGGGGCAGGGCTGGCACATAGACAAAGGTGCTGTGAAATTGTTCTCAGCCAAACTGGAGTTTGGCTGTTGAGGTACCCACGGTGGTAGTGCACAAAGTCCTGCCAGTTCCTATTTCCCACAGGATAACAGCAGCACTGTGTGGGGTAGGGAAAGGCTCCAGCACATGGCACAGCTGGGGCTGGGGAGTGGTGGCTGAGGCCATGACACTGCCTGGTCACTGGGATGGAAGGGAATGTTGAAACCTGGAATGTGTCACTATGGGGAACTCACCCTGCCATCAGCCACATCCTGTCCCCAACTCTTCACTCGTTTCTCACGGTGCCTGTAAACAATGGCAGAATGCTGGTCCTTCTTCCCAGTTAACAGTCAATCAAAAAGAAAATTCAAATTATTCAGGTGAGTCCTAGGAGAGGTCTAGTGCTCGCAATTCCTGTTCCCAAATCCAGTTCTCTTGACTTCTGTATTGCAAATTCTTGTCCTTACTGGTCAGCAGGATGTTTGCTCTCACACCACCCTGTACCATAGTTCTTGCTTCTGCTGAGAGAACAGAGAGCAGCACAGAGGCACTTGGACATTGTGCATTAGTCACTGTCACTGTTACCTCTGACAGTGAAACCTGATAAATGGGAACACAGACTTTACAGGTCATTAAATACCATCAGGTGGATTCCTGGAGGAATGGAGCACAGCACTGTTGTAGCATGGGCTCCTTCCTTCACCCCCACCCTGCAGCTTCCCTCTGTGTGTCAGCAGCCCTTTGCTCCTCACCATTTACTGGTTGTACCATTGATGATTTATTCTTTGTTGGTGGAAATTAGGTTTTGACAATTGTGTAAAGCTTCTGTTTGTGTAACCATATTTTGATGTGGGGTATGTTGTTTATTTCCTTGAATATTTTGGTAGCTGTGTTCTTCAGTGTCTTTTGACTGAGAACATTTCTGTCCTGTACAGCACATGAAGCTCAAGGTGACCAGCGCTATTTTCATGTCTCTTCTCCCTCTAGGCTGGAGGTTTCCTGCCTTCCTTTTGAACAGTTAACATAGAGAAGAGATAGTGTTCTCCTTCAACTAATTAGATGATGCATTTCAGAGTAGTCAGTTATGTTTAGTCACTTAATGAATTGTGTTTTGCCAGTTTACAGGCATTGATCAGCAGACAAAGAATCCAAATCCAAAAGAGAAAAAGGAAGCAACCATAGTTGTATTATTAAAGAAGTATTGACAAAGACAAATGGAGATGTTAGATGGTGTAACAGCTAGGCTACGCTCATAATTATGCAATCATAATTAGAAAGGGCCAGTTTCATTTTTACAAGGTTTAGATGATTTTTGTAGCATTGTATTTCAAATGTTGGCAGGTTTGTATCACACAGAACAAAACCCTCACATTTTTCATGTCTATTGGTGGGGCTTTTTCCTGCAGTTTTTTGAGCTGTGGGGTAATGCATGTGTAGGAAGTTAATGATGTGGTCTCTGGGTGTTGCTTTCCTGTATGGAGTACTGATAATGAGCTTCAAGTAATAGGGTACGAGTCCCAGAAGATGAATTCTGATTACCTTTGTGGTACCGTCCCCTGTATGCCCCTTCTTCCTTGATGTTTCTGTAAAGAACATTTGGATTTTGATGAGGGTATTGCCTATTTGACTTTTAATTAGATTTGCAGTATGTTATGTTAATAAACCATGGCTCTGTTTAGTTGATTTGTTTTGTTTCCATTTTCTTAAAGTGTATATTCATGGAATCATATGGTGGCAGGCAGCAGTTGAAATATTTTGCTTCTCTATGTCTGAAGCTTATATTTATGGATCCAGAGAGGGTGAATTTTGCCCCATACTCAATAATAATCAGTAAACAGTAGTTAAATTGTAAAGAGACTAGCAAACTGGGGCATACTGTGAAAATGCAGAGAAGAATCCTCCAAGGAAATTGCATGATAGGTCTTAAATAATACCTTATAGTCATGGGCTATGCCATTATAGGCACTAAAATTAAATGTACAGCTTCCCTAAACAGCAGGTTGTCTTTCCCAGTGCCCCTTTTTAATAAAAACTCTGGGACTTTCTCATGTTGACAGGTCAAGTGTAGTCTTTTTATAATCTCCATGGTTTATCCCATTTGGAGTTCTTGAAATTCGTTTACCTTGTACTCACTCGTTTTCCCCTAAATAATTTCCTTGTTACTGCATCCTTTTAATTGAGATTTAGAGAGCAAAATGAAACCCCAGCCTTCTGCCAAATCCCACGTAACAGGGAGGCATTTGGATGGCTGCTGGTTTGTAGCTGTGACTCGTGGTGCTCGTCTCCCCACTTGGGCTGGGTTTGTTCAGCAGGCTGCTCTGCCAGTTCAATACCAGGCAGTTCTGGGCTGTGATTTCTCTGCTGTTTGGGATGAGATTGCAATGCCCTCTCAGCACAGGTTATCCCTGCCAGGGCTGCCCCAGACTGGTGGCACTGCAGGGCTGCTGGGCAGGGCTGACACTGAGCAACAGAGGTCCCTGAGCAACGATGACCACGAGGGTGAGGAGGGGCAGCACTGGGCAGGGAATGCTGAACTGGGCAGCTGCAAGTGTCATCATGGAAAAGTTTATTCATTATTTTTATCCTCTTGTGTGGATGCTGACAGGCTGGTCAGAGAGAAAGTCAGATCAACTTTTCCAGGCATTGTTCTGGGGAGTTTTGAGAAAGCTCAGAGAAAGAATTAAAATAATCCTTAATCTTTGCAGCTGGTGTTTTCAACTTGTTTATTTGTAAGATATTTACAAGAAGGAGGTTGTTTCCAATTAGCCAATGATGTGAAGGGTGTTGATTGAGGATCAGTCAGGTCCTGCTTTCTCAGAACAGTCCATAAAAGAACATGATGTCTAATAAACTTCACAATTGCCTTCTGAGGAAACCCTGGAGTCTCCATTGCTTCACTCAGCCATCCCTGACACAAGAGCAACACTCTTGGGATGTTCTCCTGCTCCAATTGCCATTGTCAGCTCCTAAGCAGAGGTGCTGTTGGTGGTCCTGAGGACACAGGTCCACAGGAGAGCTGTGATGGATGCACAAACTCAGTGCTGTGCCCTGCTCAGTGTCCTGGAGGGGCCAGGCTCTGCTCAGCACAGGCCTGTTGGCTGAAATTGCTGCATTTGGTGGCAATTTTTTGTGATGCACAAGCCCATTATGGATGGGCTGAGTCTCCCTAACTCAGGTCACACAGCTCATAGAGTTATCATAAAATTCTGCCTTCCAAACTGTGAACTTGGGGTGAGTTTTAATATTTAATGAAGAATCAAAAGCTCAATTTTCTATTGTGGATTGTTGAAGACATCCAATCCTTTCATAACAAGATTTGGTTCTCTTAGGCTTCTAGTAAGCCAGAGATTTTTCTAAGACAGAAAATGCTTTGCCTCTGAATTTCTGAACCTTATACTGTTTTTTTCCATCTGGAGTAGTGTTTCTTCCTAGATACAAATAATAAGTTTCCAGAATGGATAAAATACTTTTTAAAATCTTCCCACACCTTTTGAGGAGATGGGAAAAAAGTATTTTTGGGAGTGTTCCATTGCCATAATAATTATGGCAATGGAAGACTCCCAAATACAGTTTATACTGTATAAAATAATTATATATTATATATATATAATTATATATATAAATAATTGTTATATATTTATATTATATATATATATATATATATATATATATATATATAATTATTTTTATATATATATATAGAAAAATAATTATACAGTTTCACTGTCCTGTCTGTGTAAATGACAGGAAAATAAATAAGGGGAAGCCCTACTTAGGTGGACCAAGCTCTTGAGTTAAACTATTCAGATTAAATGACTGCAAGGTCTGGGCCTTTATGCAGCACTTCCTGGCATTTTATTAATAAATGCTATTTTGGAGGGATTTGGAGGTAATAAATGCTATTGGAGGGATTTTTGCATGTGTTTGTCTTTAATAAATTCAGAAGCAGGCACAGATATTCAGAGACATTTCTGTCCATGGTCATTTAGTTTGGGGCACTGTGTCATAGTCATGCAAAGCCCAGCTTGCTTTCCCCACAGCCCAGACTGGTGCTGTTTACTTGGTGCTGAGACAGCCATGAGCCTTTCCCTGTCCCTTGATGCAAAGTTTAGGATCTGGTACAGAAAGTTGTGCATTTGTCTCCTTGTGTGTCCCTGGCAGCTCCTGGGGGTCCCTGTGTGAGGTGTTGGCAGAGGCAGATGTGGCTGCCAGCAGGAGGACAGCCACCACTTCACACATGGTGGAGAAAACTGGCCTCTGGGGTCTTTGATGGTGATGGAGGAGGTAAATAAAAATATTTTGATTGGATTTTACAGGTAAAATTTATTGCCAGTGCTTTAAATTCTTGGGAGATGAGCATTTGGGTCCTGTCCCTGAGGCAGGGGAGTCCTGTTTGAGTTGAGCATGGGGTGAGACTGGAGGAGAAGCCTCAGCTGCAGGTGCTGACTGTCAGGAGGGATGGGGGAAAAGGGGGGATTGGGCTGGGGGCTCAGCAGGGACAGCCCCAGGGGCTGGGAGAGCCTGGGCACTGTGGCCATGGCAGTGGCCACCTGAGGGGCAGGGCAGGGCAGTGGCTCCAATGGTTCCTGTGGGAAGGAGAGGTAATCCCTGGGGAAGGTGAGGGGGCCATGTGGGAAGGAGAGGGGTTCATGTGGGAAGGTGTTCCCTGAGGGAAGGTGGGGGGTTCCATGTGGGAAGGAGAGGGGTTCATGTGGGAAGGAGCGGGGTTCCATGTGGGGAGGTGTCCCCTGTGGGAAAGAGAGGGGTTCCCTGGGGGACAGACATGTTCCACGTGGGAAAGAGGGGTGTTCCCAGTGGGAAGGTGTTCCCTGTGGGAAGGAGAGATGTTCCTTGTGGGAAGGTGTTCCATGTGAGAATGTGAGGTGTTCCCTGTGGGAAGGAGAAGTGTTCCCTGTGGAGAGGTGTTCCCTGTGGGAAAGTGTTCCATGTGGGAAGGAGAGATGTTCCTTGTGGGAAGGAGAGATGCTCCTTGTGGGAAAGTGAGGTGTTCCCTGTGGGAAGGAGAGGTAATCCCTGGGGGAAGGTGAGGTGTTCCCTGTGGGAAGGTGAGGTGTTCCATGTGGGAAGGTGTTCCCTGTGGGAATGAGAGGTGTTCCCTGTGGGAATGAGAGGTGTTCCCTGTGGGATGGTGTTCCCTGTGGGAAGGTGTTCTCTGTGGGAAGGTGAGGTGTTCCCTGTGGGAAGGTGTTCCCTGTGGGAAGGTGTTCCCTGTGGGACGATGAGGTGTTCTCTGTGGGAAGGTGTTCCCTGTGGGAAGGTGTTCCCTGTGGGAAGGTGTTCTCTGTGGGAAGGTGTTCCCTGTGGGAAGGTGTTCCCTGTGGGACGATGAGGTGTTCTCTGTGGGAAGGTGTTCCCTGTGGGAAGGTGTTCCCTGTGGGACGATGAGGTGTTCTCTGTGGGAAGGTGTTCCCTGTGGGAAGGTGTTCCCTGTGGGAAGGTGCTCCCTGTGGGAAGGTGTTCCCTGTGGGATGGTGAGGTGTTCCCTGTGGGATGGAGAGGTGTTCCCTGTGGGAAGGTGTTCTCTGTGGGAAGGTGTTCCCTGTGGGATGGAGAGGTGTTCCCTGTGGGAAGGTGTTCTCTGTGGGAAGGTGAGGTGTTCCCTGTGGGAAGGTGTTCCCTGTGGGACAGTGAGGTGTTCCTGCTGCAGGCTGAGGAGGGCTTGGGGAGGGCAGAGGAGACCCACGGCCTGCAGGGCCAGGGCATGCTATGGCTGACTAAAACACCTCCTGCCTGCTCCACCTTCCTGCAGAAGGATCCATCCTTCAGTCCCATGCTGCCAATCCAATGACTTTGCTTCACTCCACCACTGGGAATGTTTTTTTCATGAAAAAGAGGCTTCTCACAAACACACATGAAACAAAACTCAAGTCTCTTTAAGCAAAGGGGTGTTTAACACTGGATTTCTGATGCAACCATGCAGTTGTCAGGTTTAATCATTTTCTCAAGCAATTTGTTTTGTTATGCTTGGACACATGTCACTCTGAGCTGTGCCTCAGTGTGGATCCACCCCCGTGGGCTCTCCTGCTGCCCATGGGCCTGGCAGGGCTGAGGGGGAGCAGGCTTCACCCTGTGCCTGTGCCATCACCCCCAAAACCATCACCAAAACTCACAGAAAAGTTTCTTCTCAACTTTGGATCCCACTGCAGCTTGATGGCATCAGAAGAGAGATGTGCAGTTGAGCTGACAATCAGTGATTGGCATCGTGCACAACTCATTATTGTGTCAAGGATTTGGCATGTCCGTGGAGAGGAAACCATGTGCGTTGTGTTGACACTGAGCTTAATTCATATCCCAGCAGCAGCAATGCCAAACCCTTATCTCATCGGTGCTCGTGCCAGAGCGCCTGCCTGTGTGCCAGCTCCTTGTCAGAATAATGACTTATGCCTAATACCAATCATTCTGTGGCAGATGCCGCCTGCTGTAGCCATTTTGTACAGTTGGGAGCCTGAGCAAAATGGCTGGGTTTCCATGCTGGGCTTCCATGCTGGGCTTCCAATGATGCCTCAGGTTTGAGCTTTTGTGTTTTTCACATTCTGTGCTGCTTCAGTGTGTGGGTATGGACTTTATGTTAGGGGATGGTGAGCTCTCTGTACAGAGCAGGGAGACAAAGCAATTCCTGCTCCAGCTGGGCACCAAGGACAAATGATCCAAATCTCAGGCCCAAGAGCACAAACAACGTGGGCTGGAGAGAGAAAAACAAGCAGGATGGGACTGCATGGGCTACAGCTGTAGTTGGATAATGAACTCCAATATGCAAATGGAGCAGAACTTATAAAAGTGTGAGACCTCATGACCTGTTGTCCATTTTTGTGGCAATTTTGGGTTGTGCTGCCCAAGGTGGATCCATTGAGGTTTCTTAATAAATCCCGGCTTTATTCTTTAACTCTGTCTAGTCTCTGTTCTAGGTCAGCCTTCACAAGGCATCACCATACAGAGTGTGGCATGGCCAGAGCTCTTTTGTAGGGCCAGGAAAAGGAAAAGTATTTCAAATGGCATCCAAATGATCTGCTGGGTTTTATGGCAACTTTCTTAAGAAAAAAATATTCCTGTAGTTTTTCTCTTCTATACCCTCCCCCAAATATGCGACACCTCCCCCCAATACATTCATTATCTTTCTGCTTTTAAGATCTTCAAAATTGCATTAGTGGATGTGGCACTCTGAGCACCATTGCCTTTCCTTCATCTTCCCTGTAATTAATGCAGCTAATTTCTGGAGACAGCCCTGATTCTTCCCTGTGCTGACCAAGGGTTCATCTGCAGTGCCTGCAAGGGCACAGGCCTGGGTGTCAGCCTACCACACCTCAGGGTTTTGCCAGTTCCACCTGCCAGGGGATCATCAAGGGAGATGAGCTCTCTCCCTGCTGAAAATAACCCTTTATCTCTCTTGCATTGTAGAAGGCAGGAAGGACCTGCAAGGAAAAGAGAATCCAAAATGTGGTTTAGACTTTTCCCTGTGGGAGAAGTTCAAAGTGCCACCAAAGTGGGAGAGAACATTTGAGCTGATATTGAACTTATAATCAAACTCTTTGTTGTGGGAACTGAATACTGTGGGAAAGGGAAAGGAAAACTTCCATGGGGTCCAGCAAGAATGCGTGTCTGTAAGGAACCACAGTGTAGAGTAACTCCTGTTTACATCTTTGGCTTGAGTGGGTAATTTGCTGGGATAAAAGGAGCAAGAAAAAGCTGAATGCTCCGTAGTTCACATTTGTTTTGAAATCAAGAGGCCTCCAAACCAGCTTGGTGTTCTGTGTTACAGAGATATGAGAGTTTATACCCAGGTGCTTTCATACATATGTTAAAAAAATAATCACATCACACTCCCCATAGCCTGGTCATCATTTGTTCTCAAACCACGTTCAATTGACAGGGCTTGAAGATAGGTTATTCATAATCATGTTGTTGTTTAAGCTGCATTACTATTTTGTGTCCAGCCTATTGATTTTTCAGGATTCTTCTGCATGAGGCTTTTTCATTAGTGTGTTATATAGAACAAAAACCCCTTAGTGGATTCAGAAAATATTGTGCTTACAAAACTGCCATAATTTTCTGGTTTTAATAGAAAAATAAATGCACCTGGGCTTGCAGTTAGGATGCCAAGATTTTCCATCATTTAATTTGAAACAGTTCAAGAGCTTTAGTTTGGATATCAGCAGAAATGAGGGCCAAATTCAGATACAGTATAATTGGGTACAAATCACTTGGCTTCCTAGAATTACTTTAGGTCACATAAAATCCACTTTAATTGGACATTTTAAACATATAAACATTTGCATTTCTCTAATAAATCAGATGATTATAACACAATTCTAAACAGACACTTCCTGGGACAGAGAGCCTGGTTTCCTGAACCTGGGAGAGAATCACTGCACTGTGAGGGGGCAGCCAGGCAGAGATAAAGGATGATTACAGAACACATTTCTGTTGAAAACAAGTTAAAAATCATGGATGAAAACAAGACTTTGGTGTGAGCTGGGGCTTCTCTGATGAAAAATTTCCCTTGAGATGAGCTGGCCCAGCACCATCAGGGCCAGCATGGTTCTTGGTGTGCCACCCCTGCCCTGCAGTTACAGCCACACTTCCTGGGAAATGTTTTCCATGGGAAGACCAGGCAGATGTGATACATCCCTAAAGTTACTTTTGGCTCCTAGGGGCTGTGGTATCCAGTTAGCCCTTGAGTCTATGAATATTTATACAGCATAAATGGGGAAATCGGTGGGTTCCCTTGGTGGAAATGTGATATTGGTATTTTTTAAAATAAACTTAAATAAGGTCAGAATTTTTTATCCTCTAGAGAAAATTTCACGTCTGATTAAATAGTTTACATAAACTTAATCTTTTTCTGCTAGATGCATTATAGTCTCAGATATTATTCATGTAGCTATTCCTCTGTGAACCATAAAATGTTCATTTCTTCAAAATGAATATGAAGCTCAAAGCATTAGTGGTCTTAAGAGCATAAAAAGTTTATTGCTTTGTGCTTAACATTTTTCAAGTAACTTTCGAAAGCTGAACAAATTTTGCATTTAGATTAATGGAAGATGTTTTCCATTTGAAGGAACTAGCAAGGGAGCAGCAATAACAAAAATCCCCCAAGGTTAAAAATGTAGTGCTTTTGATTTTTACCAGAACTGTGTTAGCAGAACAATCATTTCTCAGCATGGAAAGGTAACATAATTGGTCTATACAGTGGCAATATAGAAAACGAGTATGCTTCAGAGAAAGCTAATATGGCTCTACTTAATAATTTCCTTCAAGAGCCTGAATTTGAATGTATATTTCACTCAGCTTGAGGCAAACAATTTGTACCCAGAAGTTCTAGTGGAAGTTACCAGGGGGTCATGCAATTTATTTTAGTTCTTGAAGTTTTCAGAACTGAAGACCTAAAGTGCACATTCACTTGCATGTTTCACCCGTAATTTGATCCAATTGGGCACCATTTTTCTTCTCTCCTCTTATGTTAGTTCTAGTGCAGAAAAACCCCAACTCTCTCATGAAATATTGTGAAAGAAAAGTTTTCTTGGAAGAAAAACTACTTCTCAAATTTACACAACCAGTCTCTTTAAGGATTGCTCCAGCCCTTTCATTCCCTGGCACCTGAAACCTGCTGTGTTTGTTTCTTAAAAACTGATGTTACTGTGTGAATCCACTTTACCTTGGAGCCTGTGATTGTGGAAAATAGCGGCAAGTGCTTTTTTTCAGAATAGACAGAAGCACATATTTCCCCTAAACTCAGGACAGTGCTTCCCTCCAGCCTGGCTTCTGTGTCCCCATTCCATGGGCAGGCCGTGCCTGCTGCCCCTCTGTGCTCTGGGCACAGTCACCTCCCTGGGGTAACCCCACTGTCTGGATATCTTGGGGATTTGCTGGGACAGGAGCTGAGAGGGCCTTTCCTGTAAAAGTGGCATTGAATGAAAGGAAGGGGTTGTGCTTTTCAGTCTGATTTTTAAGAAAAGCTCTTGAGCCTCTTTGTCCTCTGGGCTGCAGAGGGCTCTGAGACAGCGGCAGGGCAGGGCACTGGGAGGGCTGTTAGTTCCCCAGCTGAGGGCACTGGGGTGTGCTTTACAGCTCATCACCATAGCCAGGAGGTGAGAAGGGGCCAGGGAGCTACACTGAATTTAGCTGAACCTTTTATCTCAAATATTCTGGAGAGATGCATTAGGGGAAACAGAATTTACAGACAAGAATTGCTCTGCTGGGTCTCTCCCTGTGCTGGTTGGTGTGAGCAACTGGGATGAGAAGGCAGGTGCATGTTTTTTGTAAGGGAGAGGACAATACAATTCTGGAAGTTTCTTTCTCAGAATGTGACAGTGTCTTGCCTTACACTACAGGGGTGTATATTTACAACAGTTATTTTTTTCTACTCGTGTTTTTTTCAGTTTTTAGTCGTGGCCCTTCCTTTTAGAGCTGTTTTGTTCTATTTGTTTTCACAGGTGAGTTTGTTTCTGTTTCTTCTTTAAATATTAATTTACCTTTTCAGTTGTGTATTTTTATTTTAGTGGGATGATGCTTTGATTTGTAAAAAAGACTTTATGGCCTTTTTTACCATGTCCAGGTTCTTAGGGCAGAAGATCTTTTGTGAGTGTTTTGATAGACCTCTTACATTCTACCTCAGCCAAGGTAACAAATGCTCTAAAGTTAGTGTTAATTTTATGGAATTCTTCATCTGTTTCATTTCTAAAAATCCTTCCTGTGCTTTTGAAGCCAACAGAAGTTAAACCATTGACTTTCAATAAAGTCACTCTGCTTTTCTTACTTGGATGCCAAATGTACCTGAACAAATCTTACAGGCACAAGGTAGAATATAAAATAAATCCATCCCTCTTGTAATTACCACCAAGAATTAATGTGTCTCACTTCTGAAGCCAGCAGCAGTCTTGCTGGAAGCCTGCCTCTGGGAAATGCTGCTTTACCCTTCCCTGGCTGTCCCAGGTTCTGTGATCCACCCTTTCCAGGGCTCTGTGGCCATTTGTTACCACAGCCATGCTTGGGTCAGTTTGCTGCTGTGGGTAAGGGGATTCTTCTCCCTTTAAGAGGACATGATGGGGAAAACATGGCCTGAATTTCGTTAGCAGTGTGACAATGAGGGAGATAAGTAGATGTGACAGTTATGAATGACGCACTGTCATGCACTTCTGCGTTCTGACTCAGATAAATTGACACTGCTGTCAAACACAAGCTATGGAGAGGAGAGACCTCTGATGAACCTTCTAATATGGTAAATGGGAGTCTTAATTCTTCATTAACTGGAAAAAGGAGATTTGGCCATGTAATTTTCTCCTTGCTGCCTGTTTTAAAGATTCCAATAACCCAGCATTTACAGTTGACTAGGCAGGGATTGCTTTTTCCTGTGCTAGCGCCATGTAGGCTGTGAAATCTAAGGAAGTGCCGCTTAAACACAGACTTATTGCCTTGGTTATCTTTAATGACTTTGAAATGTATTGGCCTCATTATGGAACAGTGCAGTTATCAATTCCTCTAATTAGGTGATGTGGTCCCATAAGAAATTTAACATTAAAGTGCAAAAATGAGTTAGTGGCATCAATTGCTGGCAACCTGGATGTTGGCACGGAATTTAAAGCAACAGTGCTCTTTTTCTGTGTAGTTATTCTGCATCAGTCTCATTCCTTCAAATATCAACAGTAATTGTTTTCAATTCATTAATTTTGGCCCGTGTGAAGAGCTGTTTATTTACCTGAGCACTTCTTTGCCCTCTGAAGCTCCATCCTGTGGCACACAGTTGGTGTAGACACCAGCGAACCACGGACCAGCTGATGCAGAGTGAACTCTCTTCACTGACAGGTCAGGCTGGGCAGTAAAACTGCCAGTCCACATTTGCATTTTCAGTGGCCCTTTCAATCTGAAGATCTTGCAGCAGTTTCTAAGCACTGAAGTGCCTTGCCCACAGTCCTGCCTCCCAGCAGAGCTGCAAACAAAGCACGATCCCCGCAGTTCAGTCACCTTCCCCAATTGGTAACGCTGCTGCCTCCCACCAGGGTCTGCTGGAGGTTGCATTTCTCTTTTCCACCATATGGAAAGGATTATTGGTGGCCAATTTAGAACAGACAGTCTCCTGTCTTGCTGGGAGGAAAAGAAGGTCTGAGAAACCTCATTCTAATGTTGTCTGGTTTGTGCAAGTGTTTTGATATGGCTGTATACAAAAACAAGTGCACAGTATTTTATCTCTTGTTATCCTTCTCTTTAAATCACACAGCACAAACCCATAGATTATTTGTGCATGAAGATAATCTCCATTTTCTGTGAGTTTGTAAAGCTTGGTGGGGATAATGTCTGGCAGGGAAGTGTGTGATGTCATATGGGGAAGGTATTTGTGAACACAATGTGAGACCATACTGCCAAAAATTGGAATTTTTAGATACTTTAAAATAAATGGCTCCAAAGACATCTAACAACCTCAAATTGCAAACCACAAATGGTCACAAACTCAGCATGGAGTTGGGTTTCTGTCTGGTTAGGCAAGCTGTGAGCCAGGGATGGAAACCTCACCCTATGCTTCCCACACAGACATGGATCTGTACTGGCCTCACTTGACTGCACTGGAAGCTGCCCCTCTTAGGCTCCCTTCCCAAAGGACAACATCACTGGATTGCTTTGGATGCTTTTGGACAACAGGGCATTTGTTAAAAACTCAAGGCTGAGAAGAGGGTGAATGGATGGATTCCCTTTGCCTGCTCAGGCAGCTAGGCTGGCAATTCTCAGTTCCACTGCAGCTCCTCTCTGACTGTGACTTCTTTGTAAGCTTGGGGATCACAGTGAGATATTTGGCACAGTGAATACAATCCTGCCACCCTTTCACCCCTTCTATCATTTGTACCTGGTCTGGAGGGGCGATGACTTCTGATTGTCCCAGCCTCTGAGCACAGCCAGTCTGAGCCATCCCAGCATTTCCATACCTGGGCTGGTCATGCAGGGGCTTCTGCTCTGTTCAGCCAGGTCACTGAATCTCTGAGTGCCACAGCCTGCAGAAGCTGCTGATGGATGTCATGATTTGCTGATGGATGTCATGATTTGCTGATGGATATCATGATTTGCTGATGGATGTCATGATTTGCTGATGGATATCATGATTTGCTGATGGATATCATGATTTGCTCGAGTGCAGGTGATGCCCTTCCCTGCAGCATGTCCCAGCCCCTCCCAGCAGTGTGTGGACACAGCCACTGCCATCCCTGGGTATCAGGGCTGGTTTGTTCTCTCCAGTTCAGAAAGAAAAGTAAGGGCACTCTACTTTCTGCTTTAATAAATAATCATGCCCACATGCAGTCCCACCCAGTGTTTGTTGCTGCAGAATTTACAGAATTATGTAAAAATCACATATCACAAATAGGGGTGGAAGTTAGGGTTGGTTTTCTCCTGTTTCTTGGACTGCAAGGAAAGAGGTCTGGGGTAATTCTGCTTCCTGAGGGATCCCATTCTGCTCTCTTGCATTAGCTTTCAAGATATTCTTGTCTCCATTGTAGACAGCCCCTGTTCTAGCAATGGATATCATCAGAGTAGCACAGTCATTATCTACACTTGACTAAGAAATCAAAAAAATTGTATCCTTCCAGTTTTCTCCCCTGTGTTGCTGATTCTCGGATGGAGGTGAGGAGTCCCCTGCTCTGGAAAGGATATTTTCAATGATGACATTTCATACCCAAATGTACCTTTGGACAGTCAGTGAAAGGAAAAAAGGACCAGTGGCAGGAGAAGGGCCACCTGTTAATGCTGTGCGTTGTGCAGGAGTCAGAAAGTTGGCAGAAAAATTGGACCACAGTTAAGCTTTGTTTAAGCATTTTCTGCATGGTCCCAGGCGTCAGCCAGCATGTGCTGCATGTTCCTAAACCACACCTCAGCTCATGTGAAAATAAAATAAAATAAAATAAAATAAATAATAATAACTTCTGTATTGTTCTTTCAGATGTTTCATGAAAATTATTTGTCTAAGGAAAAAAACCAGGCCCAGGTTAAGGGCAAGACACACAATAACTGCATCCCAGTCCTGCAGGCCCTGGAAGAACATCTCCCACAAAAGAGACACTGTCACTTTAACACGGGCTGCTGTTTCCTTGAATGGAGTTACCCAATCTTTCATCAAAGAAACATATCTCCCATATCCCTGTCTTTAAAAACAGCAATTATGTGTAAATGCCTTCTGATTTATTTGAGCCAGGGCCACCGGCCAGTGTGAGTCACCACAATTTATTGCTAACCGTCACTTTTACATGATAGGTTTGTAACAAATATCTGCCGCATATTGTTAAATTAATCTTCCATTTAAAATTAATGGAGTTAGACTCCCCAGGTTCAATGTAATTTCGTGTTCACGGGCAGGGAGGGATGTGAGCTGCATACGGAATGAGCCGAGGCCAAACGCCCTAATCTTTCATCACCTTGAACCCAGTGACTAGGACGCCTTCTCAGCACCAACTAATGAGATTGAGCTTGCTTCTCTCCTGAGGACGCCAGCTCAAAGAAGCTTTTCTGCTCAGATACAGCAGGCTCCGTCTTATTTTAATAATTCCTCAGATATGACATGCCTGATGTTATGTATGAAAGACTCAGGCTTGAAAAAGAGATGAAATGAATTTTATATCATTACTTCAAACCCGAAACCGGCTAAAGGAAGTATGTCACAGTTAAAAATGCAGTAAGCATTTTAACTATGAAATATTTTGAAAGTAAACAGGAGTCATTCTTTCATTTATTATTATAATGCAGCCTCACCTTAGACTCATCTTCTGTAATTCCAGTCTCATTCATAAATTAATAACAATAATGTAGATGAAAGCAGGAGACCATCCAATGAACATGTGGATGGGACCATCAGAGAGAAGAGATTTAATTCCTAATGGAATATGCCATGCTATAGTGCTGAGCTCCCTCATTTTTCTTTGTAGGCATTTGTAGAAAATGAGCCTGTCTTTTTTACATTGGCCTACTGCAAATCCATCACATATTGTTTAAGAATAATTGACTGGAATTGTATCAGTGTACTTTTCTGTCTGTCCTTTATTGCAGCTTTAAAGAAGTAGTAATTTCACTTATATTTTAGTATTTACCAGTGCAGGAGATGAAGAGCATCAGTGGTATCTGCTCAAGGGCCTGTGCTGCTGTGTGCTGTGCTGAGTGCCTGTGTCACCCCTGTGACCCCCAGTGTCCCTGGATTGCTGAACCAGTGCAGGGAGCTGCTGCTCCATCCACACTGGATGTGTCCTGGCCATGGATGAGTCCCAGGTGAGGATGGGGCTGGCCTGGCCTCCTGCCCTGGGCAGTTCCTGCTTCCAGAGCCAGGTGCCAGAGGGTCACCTCCTCTGCTCCACCTCTCACACGGGCTCAGCACAGTGGAGAGCAGCTGCTGGCAGCCCCTGGGAAGCAAGAATAGAAATGTGGCATTTTTCAGTCTAGGGGAATGGCTTAGGAGAGAAAGGAGAAAGGTCTTTCCACAAGCTGCTGTCAAACGGAGAAGGGCAGGCTTTGTTCTGGGACATGTGGTGGGTAGGAAGAGGGATGGCAGAATGCACAGGTTTCCAAATCTTCCTCTTATTTTCATGTGTATGTATGGGGGGAAGGAAGTTTGAGCCCATCTGGGCAGCTGAAGAGAATCAGTGAAGATTTCTTTCCATTGTGCTGCTTTGATTTAAAATCTCTATCAGTCTTCCTATATATCCCTCCTGGGGCAGTTTTCCATTGCTGAGCAGATCTCACCCAGGTTCACTCATGGCTTTTATCCCTTTGTGTCACTCACAGCTATTCTGATTTCTGAGGAATTATAATTCTGGTTAAACCAGTGAACCATGTAACCAGTATCAGGCACTTTTATGTTTGTGGGATTTTTGTTGCTGAGAAACTCACCACAATTTTAGTCATTTAGCAGAACTACTGATTTTGACTTTTAGATTTTTCCTTGCTTATTTAAAATCAGTTGCAAGGATATGACCTTGTTCCTCTATGCTATCTCACCTGATTAAACCCTTAAAATTGGTCAACTCTTCTTTTTTAATGATTCTTTTCTTTTTGGAGTGAAGTATTTGCATGCACACCCTCGCCTATGGGTCCTGTTTGTTCTCTTGGAAACCCAGTGCTCCATCCAAGCTGTGATTCCCCAGCTCCCACATCCACAGGTGCCCCATTTCCTCCTCCTCTGCCTGATTGATGCCTATGCCTGCTCAGGTGCAGTCCTGGGGCAGAGCAGGGTATGCCCAGACATCCTGGATGTGCGGTGTTTGTGAGCCCTGGATGTATGCAGGGTGCCCTGCAGGGTATGCCCAGACATCCTGGATGTGTGGTGGTGTTTGTGAGCCCTGGATGTGTGCAGGGTACCCTGCAGGGTATGCCCAGACATCCTGGATATGCTGTGTTTGTGAGCCCTGGATGTATGCAGGGTGCCCTGCAGGGTATGCCCAGACATCCTGGATGTGTGGTGTTTGTGAGCCCTGGATGTTTGCAGGGTGCCCTGCAGGGTATGCCCAGACATCCTGGATATGCTGTGTTTGTGAGCCCTGGATGTATGCAGGGTGCCCTGCAGGGTATGCCCAGACATCCTGGATGTGTGGTGTTTGTGAGCCCTGGATGTATGCAGGGTGCCCTGCAGGGTATGCCCAGACATCCTGGATGTGTGGTGGTGTTTGTGATCCCTGGATGTGTGCAGGGTGCCCTGCAGGGTATGCCCAGACATCCTGGATGTGTGGTGTTTGTGAGCCCTGGATGTATGCAGGGTGCCCTGCAGGGTATGCCCAGACATCCTGGATGTGTGGTGTTTGTGAGCCCACCCTCTCCAAGGTGCCAGGGGAACTGCTGAGGGTATGAAATGTGGCTGTGGCTGCCAGCAGCTGGGACCATTCCAGGTGTTTGACCCCAAGGGAATTATTCAGGATGTCCCAGTCACACTGGGCAGGAGCAGAGGGAGAAGCTGCAGTGCCAGCAGTGCCCACCTGTGCAGGACCAGCTGCCTGTGCCCAGCAGGAGCTCTCCTGCATTGCCTTTGTAGCAGGTTGCTCTGTGTGTAAAAAATATGGTGCCAGCAAGGACTGGCTCTGCTGCCTTGCAGGAGGGAGAAGGATAAATCAAGTTCCTTTTCTGCTTTATTTACTTGCTATTCATTTTTATTCCAGGCTTTTCAGCAGACAGCAATGAAACTTCTAGATATTCATAAACAAAAATCTGGTCTTCTGTCCACTGATATAGATCAGGAAGGCCAGAGTGTATGCTGAGAAAGAAGAGAGTTGTAAAAAATGTTGAAATAGATTTATTGGAGACTTCAATATCTGTTGAAGTCAGCAAAGCTGGAATAAGCTTTAAGTAAACACTATCAATTTCAGTGATAAGATTTAGAAGGAGGCTTCTATTTTTTTTTGCACTAGATGAAACAATATCACAAAGCTTGTCTTCATGGAAATGTGATCAAGATGTAAGCACTGCTACTGCTAACTCCTTTACTTTAGGTTTAGTTACACCCAGTTACTTCTTTGAATAGCAGAAGATGTATCTCTCAGCACTGGAATTTTTCATTATGTGGGCTTTGCATCTTAATGTTCTTCCTGTCTCCTTATATTCTGGATAGATGCCATTTTGCAAGGTGAAAAGGTTACCAGTTCCAGGTCTTGCATCAGTGCTGTGCTGGACTACAGGATACCCTTGGAAACTTTCATCTTATTTTTTATTAAGGAAAAAACCCTCTATTCAGGTGAAATGAGTTTCTTAGTTTCAGCATCCAGAAGTATAAAAAAGTTCCCTTCTATGCAGTGCATTTGATTGGGAATAAAAATGACTGATGACAGCCCATACTGGACCCTTTTGTTCAATTCAGCTATGATTATGGAGCCTATTAGCTGGAGTTACAACCTATTTAAGAGCAGTGCTTACTAGTAATGGGGGCCAAATGATTTTGGAAAGTTCAGATTTACTGGGCTCCCTGCAGGAATGAATTCAGCACTGAACATATTGATGCAGAGCCTGAACGAGGCTGTTCCAGTGGGACTCAGAATTGTGTGCTTAGCAAGAAATGAGTGGGTAGTAGAATTAAAGATCAGATAGATGTGAGGCTCAAGGGCAGCCTAAACTCTGAAGTTCATCACAGCAACTTAATCAGACTAAAATGAGTGTTGCACTGACAGGAATCAAGCCTCTGTGTGACAGGAAATTTAGCTTGTTACAATGGTGCTGTGGTTTTTTTTTCTATTTCCCAGGTTTTTAAGGTCTTGAAGTGTTTTTAAATAGTTGTGAGATGTCGGTGTTTGGTGGCTGCTGAGGCAGCTTGGCTTTTGTTAATGGAGATGTTGACTCTCTAGTTGATATTTACCTTTGCTCTAATGGATCTGCAGTTTTAGTACTAAACAAAGACCATCTCATTGCACCTGTTCAAAGGAAAGGAAAACTTCAGGGTTCTCTCAGTGGTTTTTGGCACAACCTTGAAATCTTCTCTGGAGAGAGGAAAATTTGGGTTATTTGGGATCCCCCAGCCCTGCACCTGAACAAGCCCCCCCTGACCCAGCCCTCGTGTGCTGCAGCTGGTGGGGGGCAGTGGAGATGGCCCCAGGAACTCTTGTAAGGGACATTTTTGTGCTGATCACAGTCTCAGCCTCCACCAAGGTTCTTTAAACACTTTCTCAGCTCCTGAGGAAGCCTAAAGCCACAAGTCCACTTCTCCCATCCACATCCAGCCATGCCCACATCTTTAGAGCTGTCCTGTCCTGTAATTCCCATTCTTATGGACACACAACTCTCCTTTTCTGGAAATTTCTTCACCAGAGTCATCTCCCCTCCCTGTGCATCCCCCACATGACCCCTCTGAGTCAGCACCAAGCTCACCCAGCCTGGTTCCTGTGTCCTGCTCATCAGACACCTTCCTCCTGCTGTGTCCACGTGTACCAAGATGGGAAACGCTTCCAAACACAGTTCAGGAACAGTGCACTCTGCTGGCACATCTTCCATAATCCTCTTTTCTGACTTTACTTCTGCCTCGGAACAGGAAATTTATGAATTCTAACCCAAAATTTCTTCCTACATACCAATTGAAGCCTGACTTGGAAGTTGTTTCTTTATTGCCCATGGGAATGTGCTGTTCTGTTGGCCTTGGATGGAGCTGGGAATACTGAGCACTTGTCAGATTAATTCTTCCCTTCCTCTGAACAGCAGCAGCAGGGTCTGGGTCCAGCCTGGACTCAGGCAGGTGGGACTGTGTGGTTTTGCACCTTCTGAGATGCAGTTCTTTGGTTGGGAAAAAGTCTGTGAGAATTTGGTGCTGTTCAGGTAGCAAACAAATGGGGAGCATAGGGTTGGGTTTTATCATGAATAAATCCAATTTTAACCTCAAAAATGCAATTTCATGGCCTGCTGCAGGAGTGGCTCCGTGCAGGAGGCAGTGGGAATGTGCTGTCCCAGAAGGAACCATGGCTGCCCAAGGTCAGGCACTCAGGAAGGGCTGGGAATGCTCCTGGGGCTCAGGAGAGCAGAGCTGGGGCAGTTTCTGGGTCACTCTTTGGACCAAATGTTCACAAAATTGTTACACGAGGTGTCGCTTAAAGGAGTCCTATTTTCCATCACATGTCCCAGATTTCTCCAAACCATCTGTTCCAGTGAAGAACTTCCAGGTTTTGGGGTTTTGGGTGAGAGGGGAAAAGGCAGAAGGAAAATTGGAAGCAGGAGTTGGAAGTTGAGTGTCAGCTGGGCTCTGCAAGGAGGCTCTTTCCAGCTACAATGAAGGATCAGCAGAGAAATGCTTTCAGCTTGACACACAGATGATAAAGCAAGCCTTAAACAAAAGCTGTGGCAGCACAGCAGGTAAAGAAATCCTGCTTAGATTAAAAATAAATATTTTATGTTGCATGTATGCAAAGCTTTTTTTTTATTTTTAATAGCTTAAAGCCCTACACAATTGGCAGCAAGTAGAAGAAACTAAAAGAAAGAGTTTGCATTGTTTTACTGAGGTAGGAAACCCTCAGAAAGCTAAGTAGGGGGGGGAGGTTTAATGGTAAAAAGAAAATTAAAGGACAGGCTGTGCATTAGAATTTTGAAGCATAAAACCATTTGGAAATCATCCTGTGTCTCTGTATGTTTCTAGCAAAGAGCAGATCCAAGCCTTGCAAAGAGATGGTTGTGGAGGCAGGCAGGAGGTGTGCAGTGCTCAGCTGTCACGGGCAGGAGCTGCTCTCCCTGCTCACAGGGGTGACCAGGAGCTTTGGGATGTCCCTGCCAGCCACTTGGAGCATCTGAATGACTGAAGCAGGGTAAACATTTGTGAGGATAAACATTGTCTTCCTGCTGAGCAACAACGTCTCCTGTATGAGAACAGGATTGTTTTGGCATATGTCTGCTCTAAATATCCCTGCAGATACTTTACAGGAATTGCTGCCTCTTTAAACATTTATGCTATTAAAAATCAGGACGATTGTTGACATAAACCTGTGATAGCAGCTGCATTGTAGACAGAGTATGAATTTTTTATGTTATTGATGAGAAGTTTATATCATTTATGTACTGTAGTAAGGGAGGCATGTGAGTGCTGAATGCAGAAAATGATGGGATTGAAGCCATGCTGGTATCAGGGCACACTATTTATTAATGTGGCCTCTCCAAAGGAACATGAATGCAGCAAATGGCAAGCAAAACAAAGCTAAGTGATTTATAATATTTTTAAAACTCCTGTTGGGATGAAAAGAAGCTTTTTGGCTCTGCTGCCTGGGTTATCTGGTTTGGGTACCAGTGTCAGCACTGAGGGATATAGTGATGTGGTCAGACCTGGAGGGGTGGCACCTGTGGGTTGAAGCCTGGGGGGTTTGTGACTGGGGAGGCTGGAATGCCATGAAGGGATGGCTGCAAAAGGAGTTTTGGAGAACAGTTTCTCTCTGTGCTTTCCTGCCTTGAACTACCAGGACTGAGGAGGCAGAACTAAAGCTAAGATTGTCTCCTGCTCTGCAGAGAAGACATTTACCCTCTTCCTGATCCCTTTCTGTTTTCTCTGTTGTCTCTGGTGGTTCCTCTGTAACCTGTTCCCCCTCTGAGGACATCTGGGGAATTTCTCTCTGCTCCCAAAGGGAGCTGCTGGTAGCACCAGGGTGTCAGACACTGCTTCCTGCAGATTGGGGATGTGGTGTGGTGGGGCTTGGCAGCGTTGGGTTTATGGTTGACTTGATGATCTTAAAGCTCTTAGCCAACCTCAATTATTCTGTGATTCTCTAATTTAGTTGCTTAAATGTCAAAATCTCCTTAACTGGAGGGCAGAGGGGGCTTTGTAGTTTGTGAGGTTTGCTTTGGGGGAAGCTCCACAGTAGCTCCTTCAGTGAATGTCTCCTCCAAGGCCTCTGTTCTAAAGCTCTGCCCTCCAGCACAGCCTCTGGAGGTAGAGGAAGCACTTCAGCTTTCCTCCTTCAGGCACAACTGTCCTTGTTTTTGCAGAATCCCACTTGGTGGT
The DNA here is from genome assembly GCF_051311805.1 of Agelaius phoeniceus. Taxonomy (NCBI): domain Eukaryota; kingdom Metazoa; phylum Chordata; class Aves; order Passeriformes; family Icteridae; genus Agelaius; species Agelaius phoeniceus. The sequence goes on from NC_135284.1 coordinate 9,720,444, forward strand.
TATACAAGTGCTTCATGTTTCTCAGCACCAGAAGGGCTAAATTAAATTTTCATATGTTGTCCATACTCATTTTTCCTAGAAGTGTCACTGAGCAAATTTCCAGCATGTTCTTCTTTTGATGGAGGCACAGCCATTGCTGAGATTGTGGCACTGCTGGCTTTTCCCACCCTCACTGAAGATTTCAATGAATGCTCTGGTACTGTGTGCATGAACAGCCCCACCAAATCAGCACCATTCCTCACACATTATGGGAGTGCAGGTGTCAGCCATGCATCCAGGGTCTTCCTGGAGTGAGGGAACATTCCCTGATGGACAGAGGAGTCACCTGGAGCCCCATTTTGTAGGAGAGCTGTGTCTGTACCCCCACGGGGCGAGGCAGTGCAGGTGGGCAGTTGGATCCTCTGCTGGAATCACAGCCCCAGTCCAGGTCTCACCTCACCAGTTCACATCATTTAACCCCCAAACAGTCCAGGAGTAACAGCTCCCCACCCCCCAGCCCCTGGCTGTATTTAACCCATGCCTGGGAGCTGGAAGGGGTGGATCCTATTCCAGTCCACTCAAACATCCATCCTCAATGGGATGTGTCTCTAAATTAATGTAGCACTGGGTTAATATTGCAGATGAAAACCTACATTAAAAGACCATTATTGGGGTTGCAAAGTCAAGCCTGTGGAAGTTAAGAAATTGAGAATTAAGGTTGCCTCTTCAACCTTAATTTGTCCCCCTCTGTGTACACACTATGGAACAGCCTTTAATTACATGATCACATTCTCCTCTGCCTGAGGCAGACACCTGGCACAGAAAATTCCTGCCCAAATGCTCTGAAGTTGGGCAAAGCTATGATCAAGGGAAGAAGAGAATCTTGTAAGAAGTGTGTAGCAACTTTAACAAAAGGCTGCAGTTTGTGTTGATTTCCATTTATTTTGCTGCATTCAAAATTTGTTTAACTTAAAATATTCTGCAGGTAAAATCCATCTGTGTGGAAGACCCAGGAGGGCTGTGTGTACCTCAAATTGCTTTACACAATAAGGATCTTTTTAACAAAAATCATCCATTGTTTGGACATATAGTGCCAAAAAAGATGAGACTGAAATGGGAATCCTACTGGTTTAGGTGTTATATATCTATAAGTATAAAAAAAGTATAAATATAAAAACCTCAAAGATGAAAAAGAATCTCTGCAGGTGACAACCAAGTCACTCAGTCAAGTAAGCTGAATATTAAAAGGAGAAACTTAAATTCATTTTTCTGCTCTTTTCAAGCCTAGCAGAGGGTTTTTTCAACTCCAGCTCTGTCTTCACCTCAGAGTTACTGGCAAATTGTGTCTTGCAGATGAACAATGCACGACATTTATAGTTCATATAACATATGTTCCAATGTATGGAAATTACAGGCACAGGTGGGTGGTTCTTGCCCTTTAAAATAGAAGAGATGCTAATTCCTCAACACCAATGGCTGGTGTGTAATTGACTGGAATGCTGGCACAGTGTTCACCAGGATCAGAGTTGGGGCAGGAAGAGGCTCCTTGTACCCAGAGCATTTCTACTGATCACACCAGTGCAGGTGCTGCTCTTCCAGAGAAGAGAGGAATTGGGAGAAGTTTGGCAAGGAGGGGCTGGCTCTCAGTGAGGTTTCAGACTGCAGCCAGCTGGAAATAAAAGGAAATAAAAGTGCTTCCCTGTGTGCCTCCCTCAGCCCAGGGCTGGCCAGTAGCTGAGCTGGAGTGATGGAGTTGTTCAACCTGAACGTTGGTTGTTGAGGGGGATTTCAGCATGACCAGCACACACTCCATTCCTGGGGAAGTGAAATCCAGGATTCCCAGCAACTCTGATAGCTCTCAGCATCCCAATATAGGCTCAGGGCCCAGGAAAGAGTCTGCAAACCTCTTTATTTGGGCAGCCAAGTGAACTGGTGAAACTTTTTAATATCAGATGTTAGTGTGGAGGAAACCTTTTTTAACAGCTGACATTACCCTGAGGCTCTTTGGCACATCACAGCCCAGACCATCCCAAGCACTCCTTCAAATCTCTAACACCAGTAAGCTACAAAGGGCTTAACCCAAGGTCATATTGACAATTCAGGTAAAATCAGAAATAATCACTTGGTTTCTTGTCTTCTAGACCTCTCTAATCTTCACTGTTTTGGCAGTGCTGTCTCCACTCAGCATATTGTCATTGGATTTTACAGTTCTTAGTGATCATCATTCCATTTCTTTTATACCAATAATACTTTTCTTCCTGTTCTGCTTCTATGATCACTTGTTAAAGCTGATTTTCTTGTAAACTACTTGTGTTCTGACTTCAGCACAAAATGCCATAGCTAAGATTAGCTCTAACCTTCAAACTTCAGACCTTCAGACATCGGAGATGAGCCAACCATATGTAAGTCTTGTCTGTGTGTTTTTAAAAGTGGTAAAGGAAAGGAAAAACAAGCACTGTCCTTCCAAGAGAACTGGCAAGCTGCCACCTTCATTTCTCCAGAAGAGCTCAGGTCAGGACAAGTCAATCAAAATCACTTTTCTTGGACAGGAGCTCAGGTACAGCAGTAGAAAATCCCTTTCAGTGGAGGTCTGGAACATTAATCAGGAACTGCAGAGAGCTCTTTTGTAGGACTTTGGGGACCAAGGAAAGCTGACAGTGCTTCTGCTTGCAGAGTTTTGCTTATGCTTCCCTCATGCTGTCCAGACAGGATCTGAAGGGAGATCCTCATTATTTTATTTTTTTCTCAAATCACTGTGGATTGTGCTTCAGCACACTGAAAGATTCCTTTGGCACTTTCCTGAGGAGGACACAAAAAACTGTGCAGAACTCAGTAATTCCATAGGAACCATTGCTGTAATTACATGCTATGCACAGTACAATGTAAATATGTGGGTAATATGAGCAATTTGTATTTTCTCAACTACATTATTAAATCTGAAAATTGCAAACTACGTGGAAATTAGGTTGAGAATAAAATGGGTAACTTCACATACTGTATTATTGCAGTATATTATCTCTAGAAGTCTGTCATTACTTTGGAGTTCCATGCTATTTTTCAGATAATAACCCAGTGCTGAGAGTTTGTGGCCTTGTCCAGCTCAGAGCTGCACAGCCCAGCTGTTAATTTGGGTTTAGGAGGTGGAAAATGTTCTCAACTCAGTCTTTAAATCTTTTTTGCATAGGGAGGAGGAATTTTTTTCATTCAAGCAAGCAACATGACTGACTGGTAAGCACGGCTGGTTTGCATTTATTGCAAATACACTCCGTGCAGTTAAAGGGAGGGCTGTGTCTCTGCCATGAGTAAAACCAGGCTTCATGCTCACTCACAGGGTTTGCCTCTGTCTGGGGGCTCCCTCAGGTCCATGCCAGGTGTGACTTCACCAGTGGGACCCTCTGAGTGCACAGACCCTCAGTGCTGTGCTCAGAGGCTTGGCAGGGAGGGCACAGCCAGTGCCTTAAGGACATTCTGAGACTTTGTTCAATTGTCCCTGACTTCCAGGCTGAGCAGCTCATGTATGTCATGTGCACCAACTGCTCTTTGGGGTCTGCTGCTCTTTGAACCTCTCCTTCCTATGCTTTTCTCTCTCCTTTGCCCTGCAGAGTGTGGCATTAAGGTTAGGTTATTATTTACCCACTAGGAATATGTAAATATTTGTAGTCCTCTTAGTCTAACCCTCTGCACTTCAGTCCTTTTTTTCTTTTGAAAATTGGAATGAAAGATACTGAATGAGAGTTTTAGCTTAGAAACAACTGCATTTATTTATTGGTTTTCACACAAAGCTTATAGTCATGAGAGCTGGAAAATGCCTCTGCTGTATGGTTACATTTGTCAGTGTTTGATAATGTATACATGCACTTTTATATGCCTGCTATCAAAGCCCAGCAGTTTGTTGTCTGTTCAGATGGAGAGGTTTGGTTTTCATAGTCAAACTGGCAATCAGGGCACCAGTCCAGGGCATGTGATCTGCTGAGAGGGTGAAAGTGGCCATAAAATCTGAACTGAGAGGCTGAGCTTCCTCTCAGGAAGACAAAGAGACACAAGGACGAGGTAAAGTGCTGCAAGATAGATAATGATGGTCACCCATCAGTCTTTGTACTCGCCAAAAGGAAGTCACAGCTGTTGCTCTTCTTCACGAGGAATCTTGATTTATTTCTGCTCCTTTGCCTTTACACCTGTATCTTCTGGGGCTTCTGGGCTTTTCTGGTAGATTTATTAGCTGCTGTGGAGCAAGGAGGGAGACTTGCAGGGAGGGGGGGAAATGGAGGAGAACAGAGAAGAAACAGAAGGAAGACAGAACAGTGGGAGGGAGAGGGAGGAAGAAGATAAGAGACAGATGAATGACGGCAAATGGAAGAGAAATGAGACAAGGAACATGATGGGGGAGAAAAAAGCTGGAAGGGAGCTTTGGAGAGAGCATGTAAAATAGAGGTCTGGTGGAGGATTTCCAGCAAAAGTCATGTAAATCAATGGTGAGTAAATTAATAGGGCAATTGTGCAAACGAGACTCAGTGGTTTAAGGCAAGCAGAATAGATCATGGATGATTTAGGGAGAGTGTAACCCACAGGGCACACCCTTCAATCTCCTGCACATCTCAGGCAGGATGCTGACACGCCAGAAAGTGGAGCAGGTGAACAAAATGAGGAACATTAAAAGGTAGGAGGCTGTGAGAGAAACTCCAAATGCAGAGCAGCATTAAACTCCTCAACACCAGAGCCACGTCTTAGGCTAAAGGAAAAACATCTTGGTGCTTCCAAGTCAGACAATGTTATTGTGGTTTTAGACAAGGTCTCCTGGTATTGCTTCAGTTCCTGATGGGACTGCTAACTTTTATCAGAAGAACAATTCAAAAATGCATCCTGCAGTTGTTTACATGTGTAATTTTGCAGAAAAACTGTTTCCTGTAGTTGCCAGTACAAGCATTTCTGCCACCTGCCATCACCAAACTATGAATGTGGCTGAAGAAGGAATGCTGAAGGAGTCTGGAGCAGCCACCTGACCAGGGGCTGGCAGCACCTGCTTCTGTCCTTGCTGTGTCCCATTCTGTGCCACTTTTGGGGACCTGTACCCCTGTGTGCACCAAAGACAGGACAAACTGGGATGTGCTCTTGTCTCTCACTGCACCTGTGCCCACTGCTCCTGGGTGTTGATGAAATTCCAGGAGTTCCAGAGGAACCCGGTTTCTCCAGGATTTATTTAGTGTTCAGATCAGTTCATGTGTGTTTGAGACTCTGCAAATCTTCTCCAGCCTTGAGAATGGATTCCTCTGCTCTAGCTCTGAAATGGAGCAGGCCATTAAATCCTGGGCCTTTTAAATGCAGTGGTTACTAATGATTGTGAAGGATCACAATTAACCAACTGTTTAAATTAATTTCTGACAGTCATTCTGCCCTATGGGTATTTGAAAACATTAGATGTAGTGCCACGTGGCCCAGCATATAAAATGCTTTGTTTTACTCTGACTTCTCTAATTTCAACTCTTTCCCAAGGTCTTGAAAAAAAAAGTGTCTTTAAAAGACTTTTTTGTTTGCATTCACCATCTTCCATCTCTTCTCCTTGAAAGTGGAGTGTGAACTTGATTTTCATTTTACCCAGTAGAAAGTTAAATGCAACCCAGGCGTCTTGGTAGGGATAAATATTTTTCTAAAGGAAACAAAAGAAGTGATGAAAGATGAGGTGGAAAGGGAAACCTTAGTGCTGATGGGGGACAGCTGGATTTTGTCAGTGATGGTAGTTCCTTCCTCCTTGGCCTGCTGCTCTTTCTCGGAGAAAAGCAACATTTTTATCTAAAACTGATGCTGATAAAATAGCTCTTAACTTGACAGCATCCCTTTCACAGCCTTCATATTCCTTCCTGAGGTTCAGGTTGGTCTGAAATATTGCTTTGGAAGCCTTGGGATGCAAGTATGAGGCTGTCTTCTTCAGGAGAGTTCTCACCAGCCTGGGGAGAAGCAGAGCCCAATGGGGACCTTCCCTAGAGCTTGGAACTGTTTCTGTGTTTTTCTAGCAAATATTTTCCAAATTGTGGTGTTTCTCCATGTCACACTGCAGGACTTTATCTCACCTGATGTAGATGTGGGTTGTGACTGACTGAAGGACTTTACAGCCTCTCATTCTGTTCATGAAATGTCTCCTTTATTAAATAAATACAGAATGTATATTATTTCTTTTTCAGACTCAGGCTTCAAACAGATATCAGTTATAAATGTTTGGTTATTTATAATTGAAGTTGTGTTTTATAATTGATTTCTAACACAACTGCTGTAACACTTGAGTGATATCTAGCAGAGGTATGAAGGTTAATTAATGAAGAGTTGCAGACTGCAAGGGGATTATTTTTGAGTTATCTTGTAGAATTCCACCCCTAAACTGCAGCTCTCTGAAATGCTGTAGAATGATTTATGTTTCTATGAACTGTTGGGTTCTTGTGTGAATTCCTGCACTATTCAATCATAAAAATCCTGCTTTTCACTCAGTTCCTGGTTACTTTCTCTTCCTTCAGTGTTCAAACAGTGGTCTTGCCTTGCTTAGTTAATATGTCAGCTTAGAAACTAATTTAAGCAGACTCCTAATCTAAAACCTAAGAGTAAAATATCACCTTCCAAAAGATAATGAACTTCCTTAGAGCTGGGCCCTCTCTGAGCAGGAGCTGTGTAAGACAGAGCTTATCAGGCTGCCAGGACTCCTAACAGATATGGCTTTTTCCTGTGGATAGATATTTTAAAGTATTGTTCATTCTAAGGAAAACAAACAAGTGGTCTGTCAGTGCTCTAAGCTACCTGAAAATAGGATTTACAGTTCTATATAATTGCATTTTCTTTGTGTTTGCATAGAAGTCATAGCATAGCTGGAAGATGATGGCAATTATAATTTATTATGCTGTAATTGTTACCTAAATGTTTTTGAATAAGCAAAAATCACATCTGTTTAGGAATAAGTTGCACAGCAAGAGAATTCCCTTTGAAATGAATGCTGTGTTCTCAAATTCTGTAACTGTACACATAAAACAACATATTTATTTCCCCACTGAGTCCATTACATTCCCAAGTCAAACTGCATCCTCTCTTCCCTTCCCATATTAAACCCTTTGATTTAATGGAGGTTTTAACTACTGGTTCTTTAGGGAATTTTCAGTAGGCTTTGCACAGATTAGGTTATTGGAAAGTATAGTTATTTTCTTGTAAAGTGGCAGTTCTGTGTCAAAATTGATTTTCTCTGGTGCTGCAGTAGTAAAACAGATAAGCTTCTGCTTTGCATCCAAAATACACCAATATTCCTGCCATGATGTTTTCCTTCTGCCTCCTAACCCAGCTCTCTTACAGGCTGGCTTTGAAATGAAAGGGACACGATGCTGTGGTGCACAGAAACCTTTTGGATGGGTCCTTAATGAATCTCCTTCCTTGTACTAGTGCACATTTACCAGTGATGGCCAATTGTTCAGAAGGAAAAAATCCCTGCTGGGTGCTGCAGAGCCCTCAGCTGAGGGGTTGGGCACTTTGGTGGCCCCTGGGAGCAGCTGGAGCTGTGGATGTTCAGCATCTGGCAGGAATTCAGTCCCATGCAGTGTTTCCCATACTGTGAAGTGTTGTAGGATGTGTAGACAGGAAAAAAAAAGTGAATAAATACCAAATACATGGGCATGGCCTCTGTGTGAGCAGCATGGAGAGGTTCTGTTCCTGGATGTCTCAGCCAGCTTTTATCACCAGGAGGGGTCTCTGTCTCTTGGTCATTCTTTTGCAGGTTGGGCTCCTGAAAGAGGGAGAGAGCTTGTAAATTAAACTGCAACAAAATGTGTTGGGACACATTGACTGAGTCAGCCTGGTACTTCTGGAGCTTCAGCAGCCTGATCCAGATTTAGTAGCATTCATTGATCCAGATTCACTGATCCCTGATTTTCAGAGTTTTTCAGACTTTATTGAATTTACATTCATTTGATATTTAACATATATGGCAAAATGTTTCCCCATAAATTTCAACTCACAAAATCTGGTTTTGTTCCTTCTCAAAGTTGCCTAAAGACTAAATGACTGTGTTAAGAATGGGGTAATTTCACCAGTATTTATATTTATATTTATATTTATATTTATATTTATATTTATATTTATATTTATATTTATATTTATATTTATATTTATATTTATATTTCTTTATAGTCTATAATTTATATAAAAATTATATGTTATATAATTTATATATAAATTATATTATTTATATATAGCTTATATTTAAATTTAGTGTAAGTTTTCAGTCCCTCATCTGTGCAGGAAGGGTTTGTCCACCTGTATTGCTCATGCTGTGAATGACATTGTTGTTGCAGGCTCTCCAGAGATTAATGTATTTACAGACTTGTGTGAGCCATTGCAGCAATCAATGGTAACAGCCTTTGACAGAGACATAAAGGATCTATTAAATTAGAGCTGAGTTCCTATTAAATTACTGCGCATAAAAAGCTGGACTCACCTTATCTGCAGCAGAAATGAATGCTGCTATTAAAGCCTTCAAAGGAAGTTTCCAAGAGCAGACAGTCCAGCAAGGCAGTGGGATAATGAGGAGGAAACAGGGATCTGTTGACACCTGCACTGCCTGTGCTGGGGCAGGAGGGAGCAGGAGGTTTCTGCATTGCAGACATGAGGCATTCCCCTCCCCTTCAATCAGCTCCCCCCACGCACACTTCTCTTTACTAATTAGATTAGAGACAAATAAAATTAAACTATTAAGGCAATTAAGAAATTCTTAACATTTGATCAGTTAGTTGAATGCAAATCTGTCCTCCATCTCTCTGTGAAGGGCTGATTGCACCGAGTTCTGTCCTCGAGCACGTGTTGGTTTCTGGTTAAGGAAGGCAGTAATAAAATCATAGAATGTGCAGGGTTGGGAAGGACATTTAAATATCATCCAGTGCAGCCCCCTGCCATGGGCAGGGACACCTTCAACTGGCTCAGGTCTGTCAGAGCCCTATCCAGGCTGACCTTGAATGTTTCCAGGGATGGGGCAGCCACCACCTCTCTGGGCAATCTGTGCCAGGGCCTCACCACCTGCACTGTAAAAGCTTTCTTCCTTAATGTGATAGATGAGTAATGTGATTATTGACTCTCACAATTAATAGACAAATAGCATGTGTACAGGTTGAGAAAAGCTTTATAGATTTATAGTTATGTTACCCCTTCCCATGGTTATCAAGGGACAGCTGGGTTTGGGACATCTGGGAGGGCTGGCTTGTCACTGTGGTGACACCTGACCTCCAATCAGGATTTGAGGAAGAGATCTCCACCACTGGACAGTGAAGAAGGGGTTGATGGGCAGAACTTTGGGAAGGGTTAAAAAGGGAAAACCTCCATTGTGAGGGGGCTGAGCACGTGGTGAGGAAAATCCTTTGCTCCCGGAGCTGTAACCTTTTTTTCTTTATTCAGTCTTCTGTTGTATTTTTGTTTAGGAAGGTTTAATAAACCTTTAATAAACCTTCCTAAACTATCAAAAGTGAGTAGCTATTTCTCACACTTAACATGCTTCAAATACTCAAATTCAAATACAATAGCCATGTCTGTTTTCTCACTGTGCTGCTTCTCTCCCCCATGCTATTCCCATGTAATTGCTGCTTTTTGGCCACCACAGACTCTCATTTATCCACAATCTCACATTCCTCTTATGTCCACAGTCAGACAAGCTATGTCAACTTCATTTCCAGGACTGGTCATGTGTTCAAAACCCTCATGAATTTGTGATAAATCAAACAAATGCCTGTTGAGTTCACAAAGAACTGTCCCCAAATAGTGCATGAAGGACTTGAATCAATAAGGTTTTATGATTGTATCTCTTTTGGAGGGAAGAGAAGGACAGGAGGTGACAGACAGCTTGGATAGGTTGTACACACAATTTATGATCTCCTTCATTTTATTGATCTCTTGTCAATAAAACATGCATCATAGTGTATCTTATACTTGTTTCAGTCGTAATGTTTTTGTACACATTGTTGTGGCCAAAATCAAGTTAAGGCTCCTCATTCCTGGGTCCTGCCTACAAACCCCTGGTGCATCTCAGCTGAATTTCTGAGATCTCACTGCAAAGTTCCCAGAGCTGAGTGGAGTCTCTGTCTCTCTCATGGTACATTCAGTTAACTGGGAAAAAGTTACTGTTTTATTGATTTCAGCAAGCCAAACTATGCTTAGGAAGACAAAACAAAGCACAGCCAGGGTGAGATTGCAGCACTGCAGTAACTTGTTCTGGGACCCAGATCTTGACATTGCACAATTGTATATCTGTACCTTCTGCTGCCAATGCAGAGTGGTGCATACATGTGCAAATCCTGCTTATCAAATCTGCCTTGAAGAGGCAGTATTGCTGTTAATGCTGTTAGTATTTACTTCAGATTCTAATCGAATGCTGCTACTCATGCTCCTAGAAAAGTTCAAGTGCCCTTAAAAAGTATAAGCTTTTCTTGATAGGAAATAAAATTGAGCACTTGATATTAATGGTCTTCTAATTAAAGGCAGAGCAAGCTTGCCTCAATATCCTCATCTCATTAGATGACTTTCTGGATGCATAAATGTGGGCTGACCATTGAAGATTTAAAGTGTCATTTCAAAGGTAAAACAGAGTGAGTTCCCCTCAGCTCTGGCACTTTGGATGAGTTTATCCCATAAACTGCCAGAGTTTTGTTCTTCCAGCTTTCCTAAATGGCAGCACAGGGCCATAGCTGGAGTGACTGCAGCCAGCAGTGCTGCCTGAGGTCCCCTGGGCTGTGGCTCTGCCCCGGTGGCTCCTGCAGCACTGTCCAGACAGTGTGTGAAGGGCAGGCTGGTGACCTGTGTCACCTTCTGGGCTGCTGGCAGCCCCTGTGTCTGTGTGCTGCCAGGGCTGTCACACCAGTGCTCTGCACACATCAACAACTCGTGGAATTTCATTAATTCATTCATCAATACAAGCCATTAGAAGAAACTATCTTGTTAACTGGTGTCTTGGATACTAATTGGCAGCTTCTTTTAAACATCAGCCTGCTGCTAAGGATAAAGTCCTGTGGTTCTGGGTGTGAGGAGTGCAGGCACTTCAGGGAATGAACTAGCCTGACACCCCTTGGGCAGTTTGGAAAGGGAGCACAAGGGAGAGGAGACAAGGCAGTTAATATCAGAACAAAAGGGTTTCTGTAATTGTAGTTTACCTGAATCCACAATGTGTGTTTACATCTGGGGAAGAAAAGTTTGGGGATAGGTGTATAGATATTTAGATTAGATGTAAACACACACACACTTTGTATGTGCACATCAAATATTGAAGGCAGAGAGAAAACTAAGTTAGAACCCAGAAAATAAGGGACAGGAGGAGGAGATAGAAAATGGATTTTTTTTGTGGAAATGGGTAAGAAATACACCATGAGGTCCCCGTGATGCTGGGACTCCAGGTGATTGAGTGGATGGTGACATGCACAGGGATATTCTCGCCCTTGCCTGGGCCCTCTGTAGGTGGGAGGCCTGGTAAAGCTGACAGTGGGACACCCACCCCCCCTCAGTGACCTGCAGGCCTGTCAGCCCCTGGGTGATGGGTGCTCTGCAAGGTCAAACATTTTATACCCTCATAAATAACCTGGACACGTGATGCACATCTCCCCACAAAGAACACAGTCACCAGAATTTATTTTATGTGAAAGTAGAATACAGAAATTTTACATAATGTCAGACATGTTGGAGATGGTGCAGATGGAGTCAAAGCCCACCATGGTTCCTGTCTGCAGGCAGTGGAGCTCATGGAGTTTGCAGTCCCTGTACACTCATCTGAAGACAGGACATATCAACACATGGTTTGTTCATTATTTCTTCCTCCTTCCCTTTTTTCTTTTGCAGTCTAGGTTTTGTACTTCAAGAAAAATTAAAATTACACAAATAATTCAGAATCATGTCCAAAGAAATTGACAATTTTTCACTATTTAGATTCTTGCTGTTCACCTTTAAGTTCTGTTGTTGCATAGTTAACATTTGCCATATTTCAGCTTGTTCTGTTGATTGCACAGGTACTACCAGACCTCTGAAATATTCTTATCACAGGAAAGAGCAACTGTGATAACACTTCCCATTGAGTGCTGTGGGTGAAAGTTAACCAGTGAACTGGATGAAAGCTATTCGCAATTAACAGCATGAAGTCATTTTTTCTAACTTTCTAACTTTTCCTTGCACTTGTGTGCAAATTAAATATTCTGTATAGGCTGATTCTCCTCCTTTGGTCACCTACCTGGCAATCACTTGATTGGATTTCCATAGGAAAACTGCCAGGGTAGGTTGGTGGTGTATCTGGAGAGTTTTGTGCAGGGATTCACCTGAGACCTCCACAACCAAATAATGTTGTTTTCTTGCCCAGAACTCTCAAACAGAAATAGAAAGTAATCTGTAACAGATCTTCCAAGCCACCATGTTTGTTGGTTTTCCACCACTGGACTAAGCAGTTGGTTCTTTTTGAAAGGTGTTGGTGCTCATGAATGCCGCTCTCTGTGTGCTTCTGGTCACTTAATTCCTTGTTGGTTCTCTCCTGCAATGTTTGTGTCAGTGGTGAACCTCAGCCCCCAGGGACTCCTTGCTGGAGTTTTCCTGTGGGTTATTAATCAGCCTGGGCACTTTTTCACTTTGTGGAATTGGTTGAGTGGGGTTTGCTGGGCTCTGTTGACTCTTCCTCCAGCTCTGCACTGGCTAAAGTCTTTGTCCAGGAGAACCTCCTGCAGCTCCTGTTTCTGTTGTTCCCATTGCCACTTGCTCGCAGTCGTGCTCAAGGCTTGGACCCCCTTCAAGCCTCTCCCTCCCCCCCTTTTTTGAATTACTAGCGGGTGACAAATAGCTCCTGCTTTCCACTCCATTTCGCCAGGCACAGCTTCTTTCCTGTCCTCATGAGGTTTCTGACCTTTCAGTCGATGCCTTTTGCAGCCCCGCGGGGGCCTCGGGGGAGCTGTAATGGACTCACGTTAATTGCCTGTTGAAGGACAGAAGCAGTTCCTAGCGGGATGATTGGTGGTCCCCCTGTGAGTACAGCTGTCCTGGTCAGTGAAAAGATTGATCTGACACACACAAACATTTCGGCTCAGTGCTCAGTGTGTCTCCCAGAGCTCACAATAATCACGGCTCGGGCTGTTTGCCGGGGAGGGGCAGGGATGATCCATCCCTATCCCCCCGGGGCTGCCGGCAGTTTAGAGAGAAGATACCCCACAGACTACAGGATAATCCCAAGATTTATAAAGTCAGTCTTATGAGTTGGTATTCTTTCTTTTTTATTGCTCTCAGTGGAAGCAAACCTTCCATTCTGGCTTAAGGATGTTTTAATGTGGTTTAAAATGCTAGTGGTGCACTTTTAGAAGTGTACATGCATGCATTCAGGAAAAGAATCTCCCATGTGTACTGAAGTCCAAACGTATCTTTAAAAATTTAGAAAGCCGAGGAATTCCTCTTATGCTTCTTGCCTCTGCTTTGTGCAGCTGGATAAACCATTATGTTCTCATTAGAGCTGAGTATGGGTCAGTTTGCAGAGTTCTGTGCAAATATTATTTTTTTCCCACTTTTGCTTTGTATACATTCAACCTGTGTTGGGCTTCAAGCTCCAAATCTGAAAGAGAAAGTCAGCCAAAGTCAGCAAATGTGCTTTGGTAGCTGAGGTCAAAACTTTGCACTGCTATCAGCCTGTGCATGTTTTCTATCTGAAAATATTCATCAGGTCAAATCCACGTGTTCCTTGGCTCATGTTCAACAAAAGATGTGTTCAACCTATCCCCTGTTTCATCATCTGAAGCCAAGGTTTTGCAGAGATCTGGTCACCACACAAATAAGCTTCTCCTGAAGTAAATCCCCAGTAAAGTTTAAAAGGATTGACTTAACTGCTGCTTTAAAAGATTCTATTCTTAGTTGCTTCATCCTCCCAGCTCCATGTTTCACATCAGCCTGAAATGAGATGGTCCTGAATTACATCCCTGCATCCAGCCACAGATGACCCTGAGGTGTAAAAAATCACATACAGGATCTCATTTTTTTAGACCACACTTTTCTTCATTAAGGATTGGAGGGAAACCTCAGGACTAAATGTTTTATGTCTCTGCAATGCAGGGTCCCCACATACTAGGGTCTTACCATGTGCTAGCTGTTGATTAGGTGTTAAAAATACCACACAGAAATAAACTGTTTTTCACAATCAGGCTGAAATTTATTTGTGGCAAAACCTAGCAATTATTTACCTATTTTACTTTACTGTGTGTTCTGCTTCTCTGATGTGTGGACTGGACAATGAAGTTAGGAAGCAACACTGAGAAAATGAGTCATGGTTAGGCTGAGGCAGGTTGCCATATTTTGGGGTTCTAGAGACATCCATCCACAGAGCAGAGAAATAGTACTTCTTCAAGAAGTTTCTGTATTGCAGGTGTCAATCAAAACTGTGTATTTCTGTTCAGAACATTGTGCTCCAGCAATACATTATTTACAAGTGGAGGAAGCTTAGAGAACACCCACCCCTGGCAATCACTGGGTGCTCTGAGTGTACTAAAGAAAATCTTTGCTGAGAGTTTCCTGGCCTTGGTGCCAGACCCACCCTTTTTAGCTGATATTTTAGTCCTGCATTTTATATTTAATAAAGGTATGCATGTGATCTCAGGCTAGGTTCAGAGTTTGAGATGGAAATGTTAGGGCTTTTTAAGCTAGCCTACAAGCCACTTAAGTATTTTTAGGCTGAAGAAGAGTTCATCCTTTTCTAGTTCAGCCCCAAACACTTCCCAGCAAGAATAACTAAAATGAATGCTTGAAACAACATAGGAAATAAGATGGGAAGAAGCATCTCTGTTTGCAAGCTGTGGAGCAGTGTCCAGCAAGAAAAGATGGAGTGGCTGGAAAGCAGCCAAGAATCCAAACAAAAGCATCTTCAGAGGTCCAGAATAGTTCCAGTGTCATTGGATTTCAGACAGATTCCACTATGGGAATGAAGCCTCCTTGTCTCCTTTATTTGAAATTGTGGATGGTTTTAAACAAAAGGATTAAACAAAAATTTAAGCCCTGTTGCCACTTCCACTCGAGTGTTGTCAGTGGGCTGAGGGAGCAGTCAGACCATGGCATCAGATATGTCTGAAGTGTAGAAAACTCACAGACATTCAGCATGCTGAAACAGGTAAATAATACCCAAATATGACATGAAATATGTGACTAGATGAGAAATTGGATGTCTGAGAGAGTTGAATTTCTGTTACCTTTAAAAAAAATTATGTTCATCACCTTTATAGGAACTTGAAAAATAATATTTCAAATAGAAGGAAAGATTTTGTCTGTGCTCTGAATGTAATGGGGAAAATGGCATTTCAGCCAGCTCTTTGAACTACTCAGTATTGTACAGCAGTGATGGAAAATACTGTGACACCTTTAACACCCAGAGAACACGTGAGACAAGGTGTACAGGAGCTGTAAAATGGAATCTAGATGTGAGAGTACCAGTATATTGCAGTGAAAGCTGAACACCAGCCAGGAATGTGCTCAGCCTTTGGACAGCAGCGTTGGCCAGGCTGCTCTCTAGAAGTGGAGTGAAAAGCTGCTTTTTTGAGGATCAGTTCTTGGTGCCAATGCCCTGCACAGGCCTTTCATTGCTGGCAGCAGTGTGGAGCTCTTGCCTGGGGAGAAGGTATTTCCCAAAAGGTGATTTGTTGGTGGCAAAGTCCCTCTGGTTACCTGGGGCAGCGAGGCAGATGCACAGGAAAAATCCCTCCCCTCTGAGGTCCATCTTATGAGCTGACTTCTCACTTCAGCTTCTGCTGTTGCCTCAGCCTCTTCCTGTCCCTCTTTCCCTTTTTTTCTGCCCATAATAGTTTTTATTCTAAAAGCTTCTCCCCCTTGAGTGTCTCAGTCCATTAACAAGCCAGCAATGTCAAATTCATTAACAAAATTTTGAGCAACTCCAAAGGCTTATAGGTCTTGACTATTTGGCTTTAAAAAATGTTTTATATGTCTACATTCAGTAGATTTCCAACACTGTAAAATCCTGCAGTCTGTTTTCTTTCAGGGGAATTCTTGCTTTCTGGGAGAGATCTTATCAGTGCCTTTAGTTTTGTCAGGAACTGTATGCCTGAGGTATAAATATAGAAACCAAACATGGCAGGCATCATAACATTTAGGGGATCATTTTTAACTTGGTGTAGGAGAATTAATTTGGCTTCAAGCCCCATGGTTCTCAGTTTAATGGGAATTTTAAAAGTGTTCCTTTGCTGCAAATGGACACTTTCAATAAACAAGTGATTTTGTGTTAAAAGTAAAAGAATCTTGGAGTATAGGAAATATGTGAGGGATCTTTACCAAAGTAAGACCCTCAGAGGAGGGATGGTACCTGGCAGCTGGAGTAAAACAAAGATTCATTTCAGTGGATTAGGCTGACACATGAGGAACTCACAGGGACTTGAACCAGGGTTTGTTCAGCTCTCTGGAAAGACTCACAAAGACTGGAGTGGGCCCTGGATCAGATTCCAAAGCCTGGGATTACAGGGTGACCTCAGAAGGCAGTAACAATTAGGAGAGTGGTTGTTAATTCATCTCTGGCTGGTGATTGTGGTTGCACTTCAGCTTGGTGTGGGTTTGACCATGAGTTTAAGCTGTGTTTCCCCAGCCACATCTCGTTTGGTGACTGGCAAAACGACACATTCCTCTGCCTGTTTCAGTTCTTGTGATCAGGATTTGGCCCAGCGGGTTTGGAAATAGGTGTTTAATTAATATTGCCAGGGAATTTGGAGGGGTGAACACAGGAAGTCAGTAGCTACGGGAAGAAAATGTCTGCCATCAGTCAGGGATTCTCTACTTAGCTGCTTTTAATGACACCAGGTATTTCTTCATTCCTGAAATTCCTGCCCTGAAAGTCCAATTCTGCAGCTGGTGCAGCAGCAGGGGGAATTGGCTGGCACTGCTAGGACCAAGAACTGTGGAGAGAGAGGGGTGTGGGGCATGGATGTTTTTCACTGGAAAGCAAACATGTTTAATTTTGCATATTACCTACACTGAGAAAAAGAAATGACAGAAAATCTGGTTTTATGATTGTAAAAAATGGACTCATATTTTGCTTGTTTAGTGGAAAAAGCCCAGAAGTCCTGACCGAGCCATTCTCTGGAGGCTGGCTGCAGATCAGTATCAAAATTTAGCAGCTTGCATCCCTTTCCAGTTCTTTTTTTAACACATGAATGTGATTTTGCTCCTCAGCCAGCTGCAGCTCCAAGCACTGAAATTAAACTTAAAATGTTTTACAAAATGAATGGAAGGCCAGACAAGAGCATCTTGTTTCCAAGGATCACATAGCCCCTTTTCGGGATTACAAAAACTCTCGTTCTATTAGAATTTGGCAACACATCTTGAACTGCACAAACACGATGTCTCGTTTGTTTGCCAACTGCTGGGAGATGCTCAGGGCCGCTTCTCCACTGGCAGCTGGCTTGGGGAGGTGGTGGAGTCCCCACCAGGCTGCCACCGGCGTGTGGGGCACACAGGGCTCACAGCCTCGCCAGGACCCACCAGGCCCTGCAACCTTGCCAGAACCTACAGCTCCGCCAGGCCCTGCAGCCCCGCCATGCCCCACAGCACGCCATGCTCTGCCAGGCCCTGCCAGGCCCCACAACCCCACCAGGCCTCGCAGCCCCACCATGCCCTGCCAGGCCCCGCCAGGCCCCGCCAGGGCCTGCAGCCCCACCATGCCCTGTCAGGCCCCACAACCTTGCCAGTCCCCACAGCCCTGCCAGGCCCTACAGCCTCACCAGGCCCTGCCAGGCCCCACAGCCCCACCAGGCCCCACAGCCCGCCATGCCCTGCCAGGCCCCACAGCTCCACCAGGCCCCGCCATGCCCTGCCAGGGCCTGCCAGGCTCCACAGCCCTGCCAGGCCCCACAGCACACCAGGCCCCACAGCACACCATGCCCTGCCAGGCCCCACAGCCCTGCCAGGCCCCACAGCCCCACCAGGCCCCGCCATGCCCTGCCAGGCCCCTCAGCCCGCCATGCCCTGCCAGGCCCCACAGCCCCACCAGGCCCCGCCATGCCCCACCAGGGCCTGCCAGGCTCCACAGCCCTGCCACGCCCTGACAGGCCCACAGCCCCACCAAGCCCCCGCCAGGCCTTGCAGCCCCACCAGGCCCTACAGCCCCACCAGGCCCCACCAGGCCCCACCAGGCTGCCCCAGAACAGGCTGCCTTGCAGGCCTGGGCAAGAGACAGTGGGAATTAGAGCCAGCTGAGCCAAGCCAGGCTGCATTTCTCTTGTCTGGTAACAAACTCCCTGCAGGAAATAGCACGGCTGCCCATGCGTTGCTGGCTCTCTGCAGATGCCATGCTAACGAACCCCTCAGCTCATTACTGTGCTGTTGGCAGCTCTGTGGAGGCTTTAGGAGACATCTTTCAGCCTTTATGCACTGTTCTGGATATTTCTCACCCATGACCTGTCACGTAGTGTCCTTTCTACTGTCTAAGCAGGTGAGTCTCAGACAGGCTTAAAGATGTTGAACATCACCTTGAAAGATGTTGCTGACTCTATGTAAAAATACACACTTCTATAGCCACCCTGGGAGGTTCTTTCTGGAAATATTGCCATGAAACACCTGTATGGTTATTTTAGGAATGTCATTGATGCAAATGTATTTTGAAATCATCCAATGGCTTCATTTGCAGCCTTTACCTGGAGCTAAGAGTCAGATGTGCTGTTCTTTCCCAGTAATAACTGGATGATGGTGTTGACTGGGTAACATTTTGTCCAGAAATGGAGGATGATTTACGCCTTGTGCCACCAGTATATCCTCCGCAGTCATGCTGGAGGTTCATAGGTGCAATATTGGCTTTTTTGTAAATGCTTTCAAAGTACTTGTTAATTTTCAGATTAAACTTGTCCGATGGCTGGTGAGCAAGGGTTTGAAAGTAGCAAGTTCAAAGGTTGGTAACAAATAGCTGGATGAAAAATGTCTCACTTTCTATTAGAGAGTGGCTGTTACTCACTTGTTATTGAGACTACTTACAGTGTGTGCAAGAGGCTGTATAAACTGTTGAAAACATGAGGATGTCTGCCCATTTTTCATTCTGTGGTTTAAGAGATTCATGAAAAAGGCAGAGTGTATATATAGTTTCTCAGCATCAGTCTGAAATTACAGAGTTCTTCATCTGTCTTGAACAAGGAAACTGCCAAGGATTCATCAGCGCTGCCTGTCCCTATTTCAGACTATAAATGCCAAGTTTATACACTAAATACTTGAGATATTTTCCTAATGGCTGTCTTCAGACTCCATGAATACTTCTAACCTTTAATATGGTAGAAATAGATTGGACAAAAATAGGTGTAGTTACTGTGTGTCTGCTCTGGGTAAATTATTGCATTGAGACCTAATTGAAATGTTGATTACATGGGTCACTTAGAGCTATTTTGTAGAATTACATTCAGTCAGATATTGATGCCTTAACTGGAGTGACATCTTTCTCTCCTTTCTGATCTGCTTCTTGTGCCTCTGTGCTTCCCTAAAAATATTAGTCTTTTATTTCTGGGTTCCTTTTTAAGCTGTCATGCTGAGGCCCACGTTCTGGTGTCTAACACCGTACCCTGAGAGCTACAATAGTGGAGGTGCAGCTGGTTTGCCCCACAGCCACCTCAATAACACCATGAGCTGCCCAGAACCACAATGATCAGCTGAAAGAAGATACTTTCCCTCCATTTGCAAAGCACCCAGGGCAGCTATTGCTTCCCCACAGTAAATCCCAGCCCCATCATCCCTCAGTGGGAAGGGCTCACTGGAAGGTTCCAGCCTGAGTTGCATTTTAATAGCAGATGGTTTCCCAATTACCATTCTGTTTGCATCCTCCCTGCTCTGCCTGGTGACGTTGCCCTTTTGTGGACAATGGGGTCACAGCTTGTCAGTGCTCTCGGGCTTCACCAGGGCTGTTGGGCTGAGGGGGTTTTGTGTTGTTTTGTTTTCCTTGTCATGCAGGAAGGCCGTGATATTTCTGTATCTGGCAGCGTGTCTGCGTGAGACAAGGCAGAGTGAGCGGGGTTGATGTGTGAGTGACAGATCCCTGGGTGACGCCGCTGGGAAGCTCTTGATCTGACTGGTTTGAAGTTGAAAGCTCACTAGGTCACACTGAAAATGGTTGCCACTGGGCATTTCTTTCATCCTTGTTTATTTATTTTCTCTTCCCTTTTCTGAAGTTTTTCTACTCAGAAAGGGGCTTTGCTGTTGTTCCTCGTGTTCCTTGTGGTTGGTAGGTTGAATTCTAACCTTTCACTACTCCTAATTGCTGTTGTTCCTTGTGTTCCTTGTGGTTGGTAGGCTGAATTCTAACCTTTCACTACTCCTAATCGCTGTTGTGTCTTCTACTTGTTGGTGTTCTCTTTGGTGGGCAGGGGAAAGAAAAGGGGAGCCTTCTGCCTTTGAGCATAGCACCTGTGCCAGGCATTAAGCAGGTACAAAATTACCATTTTAAGCAAGCACCAGGTGTTTTTAAAGACATGGTCTGTTTATTATTTAGCGACCTGCTGTTCAAAGGTTCTGGCATTTGTCAGCCAGATCAAAACAGAGGAGCCAGGTGGTGATTCTGTGACATTTTTCTCTCCACACCTGCAGCATGTCCTTAACTAAACAGGCATAAAGAACAAGGTGAAACCTGAAAAGACAAGGTGGCATTAGAAGAACCTCTGATCCTCTTGTCAGTGCTCTGTTGGCAAAGCTAAAATAGCCACTCTGACAGCCAGGAGAGGATTTCCTCCCCTGTGGATGTTGCCAACAATTTGTCACCTAGCACAGAGGTTGTTGCTGTGGTAGTGCTCAGAGTCAAATGCCAGAGCCCCATGTTGTGCATCCTGCAAAAGGGTCAGAAAATCACCTGGCATGGAGGGACATCAGGGAGCTGAAACTCTTGCAGGGGGCTCTCAGGCAGGATAGTGAAAATCCAGGCACTGGCAGTGTATTCAGGAGCTGACAGCAATTTAGGAAGGTTATTAATGGTGCATTGTAGGTGTTGCATGGTCCTTGTGCCTCCATATGGCCCTGGGTGCCCAGTGCACTTGGGGATACCCATTCATTAGGACTGCCATAAAGCCACTTCAGTTTTCTGAAGTTCTGAAGATCTGACAGCTTCTCTCCAGGGATTAAAAGGGCCCAAATTCAGCTTCAGGCCACCTGATCTAATGAGTCACTAATTACTGCCAATTTCTCATTCTTACACTGAAATACATGAGAGCTGAGTATGAACAAATAGCCTCAAACTGGTACGGGCAGGCCTCTGGCATTTAGAAGGAGAAATTGTGCTGAGGGCTTGGTTCAATCACGGATCTGTCAGATTGCTCAAGGCAGAGAAAATAGGTCTCAGTTTTAACTCACAGCTTGTACCTGTCAGTAACTGGTTGTGCAGGTGACTGAAGTGCAACGCTGAGACCTTTGCTCACTCCAGAAGGAAACACTGAGCCTTGCAGGTTTGTGCTCTCCATCCTACACGGAGATGAGGGATTGTGATATCTGAAACATTTCCTGCACACTGCACATCATCATTGTCCAGATGTGGTATTCCATTGTAGTTCTGCTTCTCAACCTTGAAATATTACAATTTTGGGCACAATCTGGCAGGCCATCAAGGTACAGCTGATGTCACCAGCCAAATATTGTGTGGGAAGCAGAACTGGGAGAGGAGACGCATGAAGATGCAGAAGTAGCAGGTTCAGGGTGCTGTTGCCTTTCTTTGCTGTGAAAACTTTTGAAATTTAGTTACAAATGTCCTTGCATGCTTTCATCCATCAGCAGAGCAGGTGGAGCAGGGGAAACCCAGAGAGGAGGCCACCAGCCCCAGCCCTTCTCTAATTCATGGTCAGCTCTGAAGCAGAGGGGGCTCATTCCAGTGGGGTAATTAGTCCTTGCTGATCTGGGGAAGTAATTAACCCTGCCCTTTCAGGTTTGAAGTATCCATCTAAGCAGTTAATTAAAATGTCTCTCTGAACTGAAAGGAATTGGAATGAATTCTCAGTGCAGATAAATCTGCAATATTATTCAGGGTCATTTTTTGGAGGTGAAGGTTTGGCCCACTGGGTTTGGGCGTGGGTGGCTGATTTAACTCCAGGGACAATTTCAACATTTCTGGAGTAAATCCTTTCCTAAGCAGGCCATAGCACACTGATGAGAGGGTAAGACAGCGACAAGAAACAGTTGTCAGGAATATCACAAATTTGTATTTCATGGAACTAGGCACTGTGATGATTCGCTGCAGCTAATGAAAAACATTTCTGCTCAGTATACCCACCTGTCCCCCTTTGTTAAAAAAATAAAGTCAATCCAAAATGGGATCATTATCTTTAGTGGATGCACTTCACATCACTGAAAAGAATTTCAGCTTAGTTAAATAACATGCAGCCTGGAGATTAAAGCTGTCTCCTGTTCAGCTGCAGAGACAAGCAGAGTCGTTTGTACAGAGATCACTTAGAGCTCGATATTCCTTTCAGTAGTAACTTGATGTATCCTATTTTTTTTCCTGTCTGTTATTACATGCTACTAGGTTTTATTTATTTAAATCTCAGCCTCTTTTTGCTGACACAGCAAGGCATAACCAGCAATGTTTAGTAAAACTTAGATGAGCCCCTAAGTGGGCCACTTGTTCTATAAATCTTTAAATATTTCATGTTACTCCTTTAGAAATTGCTGTTGCCAGACTAACCCAATCTGCTTTGAAATGACTAGGGCATAAAATAACAGCTCTTTTAAAATTCTCCAGTGATACGGTTATTTGGTATATTTTTAGGAAGTACCAGACCTTGTGGCCTTTAATGAAAGATCAGCTTTAAACTTGAAGAAGTTTTGCTCCAGAAGGAGCCATTCCTTCCAGCCCCTGGACACTGCTAGGATCATGTTGCTCTCCCAGGACATGACCAGAGGAGCCTTCTGGCCCTTTGAAGTCAGTGGCAAAACTCCCACTGAATTACAATGGAACTGGGTTTTAACCTGAAGAAATAGAGTCTTTGTTGTCTTTTATCACCAAATACAGATATTCTCCCTGAATTAGCCTGGACTGCCAGTCCTGGAAGAGATTGATGGCTGTGCCAAGCAACACGATCCCTGGAAGCAGGAAAAGGGGGTTATGTCTTGTGAGAGACCAGAACTTCAGGAAGACAAATTGGATTAGACTGTTTCCACAGAAACTCGGGAGAGCATCATGTGTGGGCTGTTAATGGAAATGCTGCTGCCTGTACACATCCTCCCCTCATGATGAATGTGACACAGCCGTGTGAAAATGCAAGTGTTATTACATTAATAGGAACTGTTCCAGCACAATTAAAGCTGTGTTCATTAAGGAAGCCAAGCAGGAATGGTGCTGACCAAGCACTGAATTCCTGGGAAGATGAGGATGCCTCTTCTTTCCCTGCTGTGTCCCACAGCCAGGCACCTGTGGAATGGGGCAGTGGCTCTGTGGCTGCTCAGCCACCTCATTTACAGGTGTCAACACCAGAGACTTGAGGCTGAACCTGCAGGGTGAAGGACAGGGAATGATGTTTGATAAACCTGTGGAAGCAAAGCCAAAGTGATCACACTCTCTGGCTGTGTTCTTGTTCCACAAGGGCTCTGAAGCATAAAGATATATTTCAGCCAAATTTCCTAGTAAATAAGGACTCATTGAGTATTAAAATTATCAGCAAACAGGCCTCTATATAAAGGATCTTCCTGGTGCCATAATTCAGGGGACAGTGATACACTGGCATCTTTTTAGACATGTCAAATTCAGGAGCCATAGCAGAAGAGAGGGACTGCACCCTGGTAACTTCTTAGAGCTTCACAACTCCATCAGCTTCACACAAATCCATAGCACTTTTTGGAAAGTGTCTTTGAATAAGACTAAACAGAAGCACAGCCAGCCACCTGTGCCATTTCTACCAGGAGAAGGAGCAGAGAGAAGAGCTGAATGAGTGAGTTTCTGGATTGTCTCTTGATGACACCAGGTGTTTGGCACCAGTGGATTCAAAGGTGTTCCTGTTCCTGCCCTTCCCAGCCCAGTTGAACCTTCTGTATTGATCATAGCACACAAACATGTTTATGGAGCTGCACTGGAGCTCCCTAAGTTCATAGTGTTGTTGTTTTTTCAAAAACTGAAGTTTTATCAGTTTATTCTTGTGGTTTGATTTTTAATTTTTTTTTCCTTCATAAGGTGGGTCACTGTACCATCAGATTTGTTACAGTGACACACTCATTCCATGGAGGTGAGCCTTGGAGGTTAAATCACCAGGCCTCAGGAAGGCAGTGGTTTAATAAACTTACAGCTAAAATCATCAAGCTACAGACCCAAGGAGGTTGGAAGCAGCAGGAGAACAAAGGAAGGCACTGAACCAGTTTTCACAAATGTACTGCAAATTGGTTTACCTTGGTTTTTACAAATGGGTGTGAGTGAATGCAAGGAACCCAAAAGGTCAGTAATAATGGACCCACCAGCAATGTGCTCATCAGCACAGGATGGCCACACCTTGGGCCTCCTTGTTTAGGCCACAGCAAAGCTGTGCAATCTTTTCATCTTTTTTCCCCTACTCTGAAAGCCAAAACTACTTCTATTCTTCTGTTGCTCTCTGTTTCTCTAAAAAAACCTTTAAAGACTTGTTGCAGATGTCATTCCAGCAGCTGTGATGTTGGGAAGCTGGGGTTTCTGCTGGGGCAGAGCAGCAATGACTCCCAAAGTAAAGCAACTCCTTCATGTTTCTGAAGCCAGCCTGTTTACAGAGGGGCAGCAGCACATCCCTGTTACCACATCCTGGGGATTTGATAAATTACATTGCTTTATGCTGGTATTGGTGGCAAGCTTATAAGGGGATGTTGATGATTGGTTTTAAATTAAGGGAATGGTGTTTGCTCCCCTGTGAAGGCTGAGGTCAGTCAGCTTGGGCACTGTAAGCAGTTCTGTCTCTGGATTGTATTCACCTGCTTCCAGGACAGGGCCTGCAATTTGGGCATATCCAACCATGGGTTGTGGTGGCAGCACAGAATGGCAAGGACAGAATGATAAATCTGCTTTTAGTTTCAGAAAAACAGTTGTGATGGATGACTGTGTGGGCTCCTTGAGTATGTCCTGGGCCTTTACCTCTGGAATTGCCTTGAAAACAGAAAGAAGTACACAGTGGGTCTCAGCAGGGATGTGTGAGTGTGAAACTGGAGAGCAGCTTGGAGTAGTAGGTACTGACAGCTACAGCTGAACACTTCACTGAGCATATGCAGTAAACAGGAGGGGGAAACTGGGAGAAGTTCCACACTGCTGTTAGTTACTTCTTCTGCATGGACCCCTCCATGCCTCTCTGAGCTGCCAGACTATGATCAACACAAGCTCTCTGAAAGCACAGACATCATCCTCATCCATCCTCATCCATCTTCATCCATCCTCACCCATCCTCATCCATTCTCACCCATCCTCATCCATCCCCACCCATCCTCACCCATCCTCATCCATCCCCTTCCCCATTCCCCTCATTTCCTCACACACACTCCAGTCTCCTTTACTGCTCCCCTGGTGTCCCTTTATTTTGCACTGAGTGGTACAATATGATCCATTCTGGAAGCCCTTCTTCCAAACAGTAAAATACATTTTCCCTGGAGCCAACATCTTGCTTCACATTTGCACCATTAAATACCGAGCAGAGCAGAGGAAAGTTCCAGGCAAACCAATTGGCTGGAGCTGCTGTCTGCATCTTCCTTTGTTTTTCTTTGGCTGTTTCTGTTAAAATTTAAGGTGCTACACAAGAGTCCAGGGCTCAAATGACTGTAAGCTTTGTTTGATCATATATCTAATTTACTTTAACACGGGATCCTGGCATGCCTTTCTTTAAAAGACCGAATCAATTTTATGCTAAGTGATTTCTCGGAGTAGATTTTTTTTTTTTATTGTCCCCTCTGCCTAAAGTAAATTAGAGTGATAGCTGGAGCAACCAGGGAATGAAAAGGAGTCAAGTCCTCAAGTCACATTAGCAGGCTTGTTGAGGCCTTTAAACAATCATCACCATCAAAGTACTCCATAATAACTGTAAAAAAGCTAATCACAGGTGGCAGTGGGCGTGAAATGTGTGGCTCTGTGCTCAATCCTTGGGATAATGGGGGTATTCATGGGATTTCTAGAAGGACTCCTTTGTGCAGCGAGTCATGTGCCTGCTGAGCTGAAAGGACTATTTTGCTCAATTTGTCTAAAAGCGCTGGCTTATGAGATAACTGCAGGGGTTTCACTGCTCAGGTTGTTTTAACCCTTCCCACACAGACAGATTTTGGTTTAATTCCAAGACCTTGTCTATGCTGGGAAATGTCTCCAATTTCAGGGAGTGGAGCACGTTACTGGTCAAGAACCACGAGTGGATAAAGACCACCAGCCTTGCTGGGCAGGACCTGGGGCTTTGGCTCTGCCTCTCCATGGATGCTCAGCCTGAGACACTCCTTTTTCCTCCTTGGCAGCACTGGGAACTCTGAGCTCTGGGAATCACCCTGAAGTTGAGCTTCTCAGCCACTACTGAGATTTAATTCTCAAAGCCAGGAGTATCTAAGGCTTTCAGCTTGGGGGTAGAGTCTCAAGGTACACCAAGCTTTTCTTATCATCTCTTTCATTGCAAAAAAACCTCCAAACCTTGGTGATTTCTAAAGAACCATCCCAAATCATGGAAATGTTTTTTATTGTGTGAAGCCTGCACAATCTAGAAATAGTGTCCTTCCTTACTAGAAATAGTTAAAAGAATGCCTGAAACAAGAAATCTGTTACCTAAGAGACTCTCAAAAAAGGAAAATATTTTTTACATTAGAAATCCTTCACTTTGAAATGGAAATAAATATTAATTATCTAAATGCACCAAATAGTTAACTACCATAACTCATTTATTTAAATTTCAGTCAGTATCTGGAGGTGAAGCAGAGACCAGTGCTGTTTTCTACCAAAAAACATAAAGCTAATGGTTGGTTGTTAATTAATGTTGCTATTAAGATACACTGTGAAGGCTTTAAGTGATGTTTCATGTCCCTTCATGTAGTCTCAGAACTCAGGAGAAAAAGAGAAATTGGAAGTTTAATACTTCTCATTATTTTGTGTGGTCTCGATGATATTAAAATGGGCTCTAGTCAAGAGGTTCATTTCAGGTAAGGCTAAACCAAGTCAAAGACCTGTAAAGAAACCATTCCCAGTTGGTTACCAGGTGGCATCACCACAATGGGGATCCAGATGACTAAATTTGGTAGTCATGTCAGTCTCAGTTTTTGAATGCCAGGGTATTGCACTGGCAGGGGAAGAAGGTTCTCTTTCAGGTGGGAATGATGATATTGGTTGAGGCAGTACAAGTGTCACAGGAGTCTGAGTTCTCATCTGACACAAGAAATACCTCCTGAGATGATGTATCAGAACTTACAGGAGGAGCTCGTGTCCTCTCCTTACCTGGCCATTGCTTTGCTGTTGAGTCTTTTCATGGGAAGAATTCCTTTTACCCTTCCTCTCTCCCTTCCCCTTTGCCTTTCCTTTCCCCTTTCCCCTTTTCCTTTCCCCTTTCCCCTTTCCCCTTTTCCTTTCCCTTCACCCCATGTCACCCTGTGCTGCTGGCATCAGGGCACAGCTCCTCTCTGTTTGCAGAGAGCCCAGCACAGTGAGGTCACAGTCACAGCCTGCAAGGATCCTTTAAACCAATAACTGAGATTCCTGCCCTGAGCTGTCACAGCAGTGACACAGAGGAGACTTTAAATATCACCACAACATTCTTGATTCCAGTTGCCCTCTAGTTCTTAAGGTGGGGGACCAGAGCCACTTCAGCACAAAGTCCATGGTGTTGACACCAAGTTGTGCTGAAGCAGGGTGTGTCTGGAGGATGTAAAAAAGCAGGTAAAGAATTGAAATGAGCTGTTTTTCTTGTCCCTCTGTCTCTTAAATACACACACACAAATCTTTTAAATGTGCTTTCTGACACCCTGAGTCAGCCACAGCTCTGGGGTTCTTTTGCTCTCCATAATTTTTATCTGTCTCTTCCACCATTAACATAACCATTATTGAAAGATAAATCCAAACCCTTAATTTCTGATGTAGATAACAGGAGAGTTTTCTATCCATCCCACCTCACCTCAGCCCAAATAGTCATGGTGTCTGGAATGAAAAAATTCCAGCTGTCATCTTGAACCTGTGTCACCTGCACAGGTTGTTTTGCTATATTGCATTACAAGGAGTAAATTGTGGAGTGTCTCAATGTGTGTAACCTGAGGGGTTTTGCTGGGACTGCCTATGGAAGTCTCTAGCCTTGCTAACATTAAGCTGAGCCATTCTTTGGTAGTGCTCCATGGATCAGTTTTAGGATTTGACTCCTCCCTGTGCTGATTTGGAGTGGAACTTTGGTTCAAAACACCTGGCATTGTTACATGCTGTTTGCCTGGTGCTGGAGGCAAAGAGCACGGGTGAAATCCTCCTTTGCTGATTCCATGGCAAAGCTTTCATGGATTTCTGCAAAGCCCAGAGTTCCCCACCGGTGAACTCTCCAGCTGGAAAGTTATCTCAAAGTCAGGGACATTTCAAAACAAATTCTCACCACATTTGTGCCCTAGAGGATGGTGTCAGTGTCCGTCTGTTTTGGACACCCATAAAGCTCCTTTGTAGGTGAAATCCTTTTCCTTTCTTCCACTGCTTGTGCAGTTTGATCCTGCACCTTGCAGCCATTGCCTATTGAAGGTACACATGCTGCTCCATTCACCACCGCAGCCTTTGAAGAGTTAAGCTCTGCAGTCACTCAGAAGGTGGACTTCTGCTTTTCCTCAAGTCTCTATTCATCTCCAGGAACTGAATTTTTCATGCAGTAATTAAAATTTGTAGGTCAAACCTCCCATGGCACCGTTTTCTGCTAATATGGGAGAGCAACGGTCGGATTCGCTTACGCTGCTCTTCGCCGCACTGAGATTTAAAGGATGAAGGGTGACATTTTCCCCCATTTTGTAAATTAATGCCATTGATCTGCCTAACAAGAACAAAGTTAGGCTTCAAAATACCAAATGATAAAGAGATTAAGACTTTAAATGGCTTTCCAAAGACAACCTCTATTGTAAGATTCCAAGCAGAGTATTGAACTTTCAATTAGAATTTCTAATGGACTATTGACTTAAATGGATAAAATGTTGCAAGTGATAGCTTTCAAGATGACAAAAATTGCTTAGTACATTCTGGAATATTACTTTATGAGGCAAATACTGTTCTGGAGGCTGAGTAGTAATAACCCAGGCCCCAGGCAATATTGTTCTGTGTCTCTGTGCAGCAGTTTTTCAAAATTGAACTAATGCATTTTGAAACATTTTTCTCTTTTCATGTTTTGTAAATCTTTGGGAGTGTGAGGTACTTTAACTTTCATGAAAGAATCTTAAATCTCTGGTGATGTAGCTATGATTGCACTCTTTATGAAACACAATCCATCTACTCCAACGCTGTATTTTCACACGTTCTTCCATCTGGGGCACAAACAGTGTGCCCACCTCGTGTGGCTGCTCCTGTGCTCCAGAACGTGCCTGTTCTGCAGTGCCTGTGCTGCAAATAACAGCTGAAACTCTCCCAAATCATCCTGGCACTTTGCACTGAATTGACTTGAAGACTTGTTATGAAACACTAGCTCTAGTACATTTTTCAAAGGATATTTTTCAGAGACTAGCCAGCCCTTTCCAGGATAAAGGGTTAATATTATGCTTATGTTACAGTGCATTAAAAACTCTAATTAAAACAGCATTACATTCCCATCTGCCAATCTCCAGTAATCTTCTTTAATTGCAGTAATTAAACTATATTTACATGTTCAGAATACTTGTAATTTAGCAAATTGCACTCTCTGCTCTACATTTAATCAAACAACCAGTTCCAGTATATTTAGTGTGGAAAGAAGTAATTTCAATGTTTTGATTACTATAGCAGATTTGACAGAGTAAGTGCCCCTCTAGTAGAGACTTTGAAAGGGAAGGCAAACATGAAATATAGTCCTGTTCTGATTGTCATGTGAATGCCTAATTACATGTTAGAGGATTAACTATTAAAGGGTACACACTGTTTCGCTTGATTTTTTAGGCACAGCTGACATAACAGATAATAAAGGTTGCCTATTTGAAGCTGTTTGCTGGAATATGTAAGCTTTTTATTATTATTATTAGAAGTCTTAAAACTGAGTATTAAATCCTTTGAGTTAGTAAGGTCATAATGCCCCACATCTTTACTTTAAAGATGTAGGTGAATTGAAGATTATGTTCCCACTGCTCTGTTGGCAGCTGGTTTCCCAGCTCCTTCCCTTCCCCAACCTCTTTTTGGGGGAGGCAGGGTTGTTATTCTTGCAATGGCAGTTCCCAGGCAGCTCTGTCAAATGCTTGTTCTGGTTTCTGGTTTGCAGTGGCCCGGGCTGGGCAGGTTTTTTGTGCAGTGATTCCTGTGCCCTGGCAATCAGTGGCACTGAGGTGTCCTCAGCTGGTGCCAGCCTGAGCTCAGACACTGTGTGCAGGTGGGTGGGGAGTGGGTGGGAGAGAACTTCTGCACAAAGGGAGCCTTCTCTTGTACTGCACATCTCCTCTGTGATCTGGGTCTGGAGCTAACTTGAAAAGGGGATTCCAGTACCAACCACCTGGTCTTCCACAGATAAATAGTACAAAGCAGAAAAAATTCCTTCTGATCTGCCAGCAGCAGACACGCAGCATTCAGGGTCAGTCCTGCTGGCAGTGCTGGGGTGGGAGCTCTGCTTCTGCCAGGGGCCACCACATCCCCTGCCAGACCTCCCCATCCCCAACCCTGTTCATGGACACCTGAGTCAGTCCCCAGACACCTCTGGAACCTTTTATTGCAGGTTCTGGTGGCAAGTTCTGGGCATTTACAGAGGTGAGGTGTCCTGCCATGAACACTGGTGGGGAATGAGCCTGCTGGCCTGGATGTGGATGTGGGTGTTAGGACAGCAGTCCTTGCAGGCTTTGGGACCCCTGAATTCCTGCCTGGCACAGGAGGCCATGGTGAGCACTGGCAGAGGTCCCACAGTGGTTTAGGGGGCAGTGGGTGCTCCTGAAGGGCTGCTCTTGGCTCCTGAAGAGCTGCTCTTCCAGGATGGAAGGGAACTGTTGTGTGTGCAAAGCTGCAGCCAGGGTTGTTCTCTGCAGTGGTCTAGTTACAAATATATTGCTTTTGTCCCAAAGGCAGCCAGAAAAGCCATTAAATATCCCTAGCTCTGACTAATTATCCTTACTAAAATGCCCTTCTACCAACACCTTCCTTCCCTGGACCTGACCTTGGGCACCCTTACCCGTGACTGCTTCTGGGATTTCTTACATCATGCTGATTTCATCCATTTCAAGGAGCTACCTCCTGCTGTCCACTGCTCAGATGTAAAATCAGGTCATGCCCAGGCATTCCCTGGCCCTGGGTCATTGTCTCTACTCCTGTGCAATGCCAGCAGCAAAGGCTCTGAACTGAACCCTTCCAGCTGAATCTGTCTCTCCATCTCATCCCACTGTATGACTTTGCTCTCTGCTTCAATCCACACCCCCAGTTTTCTGGTTTAGAATTTAGAATTAGAAGAATGTAAGTTCTATCAAAGCCATTTAATCAAGGGGAACATTTGCTCTATTTACTCTGACTGTGTATTTATATAGATATAGATATAGATGATACAGATATAGATATAGATCAAATATAGATATAGTTGTAATAATTTATTTTGAATTTTCTAGAGTAGTAGATGATAAAAAATTAGAAATAGGCCTTTTGAGCCATATTTTTAAAAACTGAGATTATAAAACTTGATTTAAAAAAGCAAAAAACAAAACATTGGCCCTATTATGGAAGTTGTAAAGAAATTAGCCTAATTCTACTAATTTCTTACTATTTACTTCTGATCTGTGTGAGTGTGGCTGAAGTAGGAATAACAGCAATGCTGTTCAGCTCTTCTGTAGCCCTATCATGAAGTTCACATACATGAGAGACCTGCCCTGTTTTGGATTTCTCATTACACTCCGTGGTGTTCACAGTGAGGATTTCAAAATGGGTCTTCTTAAGCCTATTAAAAATCAGAATCATGCTGGTCATACGTTTAAATAGATTTACTTTAGTGGCTTCAGGGGAAAGTGGGGATGGGGAAATGAATAAAATAAAAATCTGATATAGAAACATGTGTGGTTTTTCAAAGGTTTTTGCAAAAAAAATTAGAAGTTCTGGCATTTCAATTTGCACTAATTTCACACATCATCTTAGGGAGTGCAGGGTTTGGGCCCCTGCCAGACTGGCTGAGAATCCTCTGTGGAAAAGCACAGTTTATGTTCTGAATGGATGCTGCACTACATAGATATTTCCTAATATCTTTCATTAAACTTCCAAATGGACACTAAGTATGTAAATACAGCAAAAGTCAAAGCCTGGCTTTGAATTTATATTTTCTAGGAAAGCTTTTAACAGTAGTAGTCTTACAATATTGTGCTATGTCTGGCTTGCCATTTTCAACGAGTAGCTTAATGAGTTTATTGTATAATGAAGGACTCTGATTTATTAGCTTTTCATTATGCTCATTCCATCAGCTTCCTGCTAAATGCTCTAACCTTGGCAGAGATGTCAGTCTTTATCAGGTGGTATCATTGCTTTTTAATAAACTCTCCTCCCACGTTGATAACATTACACGTGAAATCCCTTCTCCTGATGGCCAAGGGAAGGAAAAGGTGTATTTATTGAAAAGGCTGCACTGGAGCAGTGCAGAGAATTTCTGAGCAGTTTTCCTACCCTTGGACTAGCTCGGACAGGGTGGGCAGATTTGGAGGCTGCAGGTTGGTCCTTTGGCTGCTCCCCTCAGCTGGCAGAGGATTGAGCCCATCCTCTCCACACTTTAATTACAGCAGAGTGCAGCTGGTTTAAAACTGGCACTTGCAGGTATTAACAAATATTTCTTTAGCAGGTATTTAATGATCAACTCTATTACAAGAATTAACATGGTGATGGCACGCAAGGAGAGGGGGGAAGGAGGGTAAAGTAATATTTTACAACCTGAAAAATTAAGCACTGAGATAGTTAAGGCCCAGCCCTCATTAGCTGAATGGTAGATTTTTCTAATTAGTTCTTTCTAGTGTAATTAGCATGGATGAGTCTAATCATCTCATGTGAAACCAAATCTAATGCTTGGGAAGGAATGTCCTTGGCCTCTCTTTCAGACTGATTCCAAGGATTTTGTGTGTTTCTGCTGAGATATTCCTTAAAGAAACAGCAGCCTGCCTTCCTAATGAAGGTGGGCTAGGAGGAAGGAGAAGACTTGGACTTCATCATGCATTTTTATGGAAGCCTAGGGGAATTTTTCCCATGAAAACAGGCAATCCTCATGTGGCAAGTGAGTCAGATGTGGGCAGTAGCTGTAAGAAGGCCAAAATCATCAATGAAATTTTGAATCCACATGAGAAATGAGTGTTCAAACATTGGACTTAAACCCCCAGTTTTTCTGAGCTCCGTATTTCCCTGTAGGGATATCTCCTTGGAAATGAACATAGAAAGTGAAGTAGAAAATAGAGCTTCATGTGCTGCTTGTGTAGCTTCTCTTGCTGTGAAACCCAAACAGTGACAATTGCATTTCCTTTGTTGTCAACAGTCTGAGCAAGGGAAGGCAATACTGAATATCTTTGCAAATAATTTTGTTTACAGATTGCTATTATCCCTCAGTGAAGTATTAAAGTATTAAAGTATTAAAGTCAGTAAAAATGCTGAGTTTAGCCTCTTTTTCTCTTTGTTTTAGTTTTAGACATGCAGGTGTGAAGGGCAGGCAGGATGCTCAGTTGGCCCCATTTTGGGCTGATGTGTTTGCACCGACTGCTCTTCAGCAGTAACAATGGCTTCATTTTACAATCTGAAAATGTTTGGGAGGTTAAGGAAGTGCAGGGATCTGCCTGGTGCCATAGCACAGCTCATCCATCTCCTCCTGGTGCTGCTCTGACACTGAGCACAGGGAGCCTCAGCACAGAGGCTCCAGGGACAAAGGGAAGGGCAGGACAAGGAGTGCCAAGGACTCAGTTGTGTTTTAGCTGGAACAGGGGCATCACTCAGGCCCCTCATCCCAATGTGCAGGAGAATATTTAGCTCAGGCCCTCACTGCACTAATTATGATTAAGTCTCAGCCAGTGTCATTTTGGACCCAGCACTTCTGTGAGCTGACCCGTGCCACTGGAAGTTCTGGATTCCTTTGTGTCTTTCCTGCATGATTTACCCTTTCCCTGACCAGACTTTGCAGTTTAACAGCCCTCATTTCTTAAGTACTTGAAAGTCTTTATCTGGAAAATTAGAAGGTAAGTACAGTGATTAAAGATATCTCCTTTAAAAAATACTTTATTCGAGCCCTGTCTGTGAGGCTTTGCTTTTGCCAGTGGATTTTCTGGGAATGCTGGAACCTGCTCAGGTGGTTTTGGAGTGAAAGGGAGACAGGTAATACTGGTGTGGCTGTGACAGAGACGGCTTCCCCTGGGCCCTGGGAGGAGGGACACAGCCCTGAGCCTTTTTTTCCACAAAAGCAGTTGAATGCAGGTAAGCAGAGAGTGACAGAAGGTGCAGGTGATGCCTCTCACTCACTCTGTGGCCTCAGGGTGTATCTGTGTGTTGTGTTTTTCTGCTGAGAATAGAGTCAGGTACACAAAACCCAGCAATTCCTAACCCTTTCCAGGAAAATGGAGACACATCCTTGTTTCTGTGCTCAGTCCTCAGCAGACTGCTCACTGCACATCCTCTGTCACAGGTCCTGGGCACTGCTCTTCCTGAGGCCATCTGACCTTCTGCATCCTCTGTGGTGCTGGAGAAAGGGATTTAGGGCCATCCTTACGGAAGCAGAGGAGCCACTCCACAAAACTTATTGAAATTGCACTAAAAAAAATGAAAACAGGCTGAGGGCTGGCATTCTGCAGCCAGGGAAGAAGGAAGGCATGGTCTGTGACTGCATGGAAATGGCTGGATTTACAGGTGTTAGAATGAGGGGCTCTTTTTTAGCCCGTTCCTATTAAAACCAAGGAATGGTGTAAAATTGCTGTGCTCATCACCTGGTGCAGGACTGGATTTCTCCAAGCATCCAGCTGGAAAAATGGGAAATCCAGGTGGCTTGGGAATGGTGGGAGCTGTCTCTGGGGAAAGGTGACAGGCCAGGGGAAAAGCAGCAAATAGCACAGAGCTTGAGCCATGGAAGCCCCATGGGATTTATGGCATGGCAGAAGAGTAATGGGACAGAATTGAAATGTAGTTACTGATATTTTTATATGGAAAAGAGGAAATGAGATGTAAACAGTATTAGTGTAATACAATTTTCATGTGAGATTAAAAGGAAAGCCAGGATTTGAGAGATTTGGAAATTGCAGTTACAGGATAAGTGATATTTGAAAGGATCCTACTTGATTTGATTAAACTGGAGTTCAAATGTCACTAGAGAGATCCATTACTTACCAGTTTTTCAGGGTTTTAGTTTGTGCACCCCAAGCTGTGCTCATCCCAAACCTGGGCAGGGATTTGGGGGGCACAGGTTAGGAGGGGGCTCAGGCTGGGAAAAGCTGGGTGCTGCTCAGAGGTGGGGCATGTTCTGCCCTGTGGGTTTGGGTGCTGGGCTCTTGGGTTTGTGTGAGCTTTTCAGGGTCCACTCATAGAAGTTGCACCAATAAATGCATTTGCTGTTGAATGCTGTTCTCTGGCTGGAAGTGTTTGTCTCGTGCCACATCCTGACCTCTGAATGGCAGTGAGAATTTGGATTTGCTGCTATTTCTTCAGGCTTTTTGGTTCCCATTCTCTGTGTTTTTGCTGTGGTGAGATGGTGCCCAGTGGTGGGAAGTGTTTGACAGACAATAACATGGTGAAATCCTATATACTGTGTCCTGCCTTTGCTCACACTGGCCTGGTGTCACAGGCCTGGCCCAGCACTGGGATGACTTCTGCAATGTAACAAACCTTTTTAAACCCAAATTTTGCAGCTGAGGCAGTAGGTTGAATAAGGATTTTAAAACCATTTGAGAGGAAGGTGCTTGATAACTTTGCAAGCCCCAGTGATTTACCCATGACCTCTCAGCTCTGGTTCACAGGCTGTGCCAGCTCAGTGCTCCTGTTTGCCTTCCCAGGCCTCCCTGTGTGACACAGGAGCCGTGGTTAATCACAGAGAAGCCTGGTGGGCAGATCCCTCCTGGGGAGGTGTCCTGCTCCTGTGACATGATGCCAGCTCCCCCCTGACACTGCTGGCATTTTCTCCAAGTGCTCAAACCAATCCCCACACCCCAGCCAGGGGAGATGTTACACCAGCATCTGGCACTAATATCTGTTGTTGACATTTTGGGAATGAGAACATGAGCTATTAGCAAAGCTGTTTGCTTGTACCTAATTAATGTTCAAGTGTATACCCCTTCCTTTATCAGCCTTGCAGCAGCAAACCAGGCCTGGCCTTATCTTTCACCAGCTTTAAAACTTAATTATTTCCTGCCTTGGTGTTAAAGGCTGTGCAGTACAACTTGCTACCCTAATATAGATTTAATCAAGTTACCCAGCCTCAGAGTGGCTTGATGGCTCTTTAGCTGAAGTGACTGTGTTTATATATCAATAGAGCAAAATTTGGAGTGAGTTTTTTTGCTTTGGCAGATGTGGAGATGAATGGATGGGTGAACACCTCTGTCTGGAACAGGCTTGGAGAAACACAGGCAATTTCCATTCATTCAGTCAAACTTCACAAACCACAAAGCACTCCAAGCCTTTTCCCAATACTGGCAGTGATGCTGCTCCAGGGTGCTGGAGTGGGTGTTTCCAGCTGGGTGAGAACAGAGCCCAGATCATGGGCACAGCACCTGGGAGAGTTTTTGCCCTCAGCTTCACCTGAGGCAAACTGTGCCTGCATGAGGAGGGCAGAGGGAAAAGAGACAGAATCAAAACTCCTCACTGCTGAGAGCACTGCATGACCAATTCTGTCTGAGGCCACTGCCAGACATGGCTTAGAGGGGCTCTCAGCATACAGAGAATCAACTCCAGCCCTGACAGGGCAATGAAACAGGTAATTGATGTAATCCAGCATTTTCCTAAGAACTTAGTCCTTGTGTGTGATCTTTTGAGTTTTTAAATCTAAGCTGAATTCAACATACATTCAATGCATGGTGAGTTAATTGCCATGGAGGGTTTCTTCTTTGGGGAATCTCATTGTAATGTACTGTGATACACCTGCTAAAGTGATTTTAAGCAGTCTCAGCTTGGTTTGCATTGAGATCCCTCTTTAGCCCTCTCCTCTTTGCCATTCAGTACAAAGATCAGCCTGTGAGTAATATGCCCTTAAATAATTCAGAGAGCAAAGGTATGCTGCTGGCCTCATCACTAAAGATGATGTCCTGGTGTACTGTGTTTTGGGTTACTGTTCTGAAATAATCTCTGTGTGTTTGAATTCTTCAGCACCACAAGAATTAGTGACTGGTTGGCAGAGGTGCCTGTTTGAGGATGCTTTTATAGCACAGACTTTTAAACCTGGCCAGCAGCTGCTCTTGGTTTTGCCTTCAATGAAACCCCTCAGACATGGCGGTGATGTGAAGGGTTCCCATAATGGATGTCCAGATTTATTGTACTGAAACCCCAGACACTGGTAAACCTGAATTTCAAGTGTGAAGGGCTAGTGTGCCACATCACTGCACTTTGTTTTTATCTGGACCTTGTTTTTAGGAGAAACTCGATTTTTGGATGAGCTCAGGTTTATCTTGGCATGTTAGCAAAAATCAGACTTTGAAAGGAATTTAGCAGGTCAGTGGCTAAGATTGTGTCACAAGACATCTCCTTTTACCACAGCAGGAGCTGCTGGGTACTTAGAACTTTGAAAAAAAAAATCCCTAATTTAAGAAACGTTAAATCTTTTATTAGAAATTATGGTTATGGGAGCAGTTTCAAGGGGTTGTCTTTAACACAGCAAAGTGTGGGTGAGGGGAGGTAAAAAAGCTTAAACACATCGCATTTCATTATTTATCTCTGATGAAACTGCCAGGAAATCTTTCCTTGCAGAGGCTTTCCCAGAAGCTTTGTTCATTGTCAGACTGAGCAGCAAGCAGGTTACAGCAACTTGTGTCCCTTCATCCACCTGTGTCCCTTCTGCATCCACCTGAACTAGGGATGAAAAAGCAAAGTCCCTGAGAGGCAGTCATAAAATCCTAACAAATCCTACACAGAGCAGTAACCTCCAGTTCCTGTTTCATGTGGGCTGAGTAGCCTAGTTCAGTGCAGGAAGTGTGGCTGCTGACCTGGAGGAGCTTTGTCCAGCAGCCTCTGCTTTCCCTTCTGCAGGGCAGGGGTGCCTTGATCTTGTGGCTCCCTGGTTCTCTTGCCCTGTGGAAGCACCAAGTGTTGTTGCTATGATAACCTGAATGTAAGACAAGTTTTTTTCACCTTAGAAATCCGTGTATGACAGAAACACACTTGGCTACAAATTTATGGGCTGCATTACATCCTTTGGATGCCAAAGGCTGAAGGTACCCAGGGCAGGTACTGTCACATAAATCCCTGCCAAGTGTTTGAGGCATTTGTGTTGGTGCTTATTTGGTATCTGTGCTGCACCAGAGGGTCCAGGAGCTCTCAGCACACACTCAGTGCCAGCACATGCAGGGGCAGGTGTAGGGAGGGGGCCCAAGGCAGCATCACCATCCCAGCAGTGCTGCCTTTCCTACCAGAGTCAGGCAGCCAGAACACAGATGGATTAGGAGGCTGTTTAGGAGGAAGCTGCCTGTGGCAGGTCCTGCTGGCATTTGAGCCTGCTGGGCTTGTGAAATCCTCTGTAGGGCTGGGGAGGAGGAGAGTGGGCTGAGGGGGCTGCAGGTGTGGGGTGTGGGGCACCTGTACTGCAGAACTTCTCAGGTTCCATTTGGTTGGTCACTTTTTATTTCTTAGAAGTGTATTTTTGCTTTTATTTTTGTCCTTGAGAAAGCAGGAGTGGCCTGAGATTGGAAGCTGCCTTAAACCGAGTCTCTGCAGAATTTATTTTGATGATTAAAATGGCAGTACAAACATTTTCACTTCTTACACATTCTGAGCCAAATTATGCAGCACAATGCAGTAAATTTGAGCCATGCTAAGGTTTTGCATTAGGCATATGAGAGAAGGTTGAAAGAGTTGGTTCTGGTTTTTATCATGGTTTAGCATCAGCCGTATCTCCTTTCCTTGTAAGTTAGAGCTGTCTGTGTAGCACTATTGTCATCCACCAGGGATCTGGGACCAGCACTACAGATTTAACATGCTCAGGGAAACCAATATGAGCTATCAACTGATACATGACACTAATACAGGGTTCACTTTTACACTCAGCCAAAAAGAGAGAGAGACAGATTGTTCCAAGTTTAGACAAGCTGTAAAATCCTTTCCTAGCAGGTACTGCACTGGCCAGCCCTTGAGACTGTTCTAATTGCTTTACATCTGTACAAAGGTTCCTTGTAATCGGGCTTTCTGCCTCCATTTGTCTTCTTTTCAGCCTCTTAGTAAAGGCTTTAATTGGTCTTAGTGGGGCTTTTCTCAGTTAGTACAGCCATACCTTAAAGGCTGAGCAAGGGCTGGCGTTACCTGGGGGGGAACGGAGGGAGCAGAGCAGAGACATCAATACTTCTTTACCTTTAACACTGTAATTAATGGGCTCAGAGCAAGGAACAGGTTTGGAGAAATTTTAGCTCTTTGGGGGATTTTGAGACAGATCAGACAAAACAGAGCCAGGGTGGAATTCTCTAGAATTTCTCCCTGCTTCATTTCTCTGTGAACAATCATTAGCCTTGTAATTGTCTCCTGGTAAACTGCTGTATCAGGTTCCATTTTGTCCTCTTTAGAGGATCCAGTTGCCTTTAAATCAATAGTTTGAAGTACTGGGGGATGTATGTGAAAGGAAGTGCCCTCTAATTTCTGTTTCTTAGCTACTAATTATTTAATAATACATTTTATTGCCTATTAAAATGTGGCATAACTTGCTTGTCAGCAAAACTGGATGGAACATAATCATTTGAGAAGGATAATTGGCACTTTTGCAGATGGCTTTTATTGCAAGGCTGGTTTGTTGTTGCAGGAGCTCCTTGCCAGGTTTGCTCACGGGCTCTTTGGGGCGGTCAGTGCTAGAGCAGGCTGCAGCAGCACGCCTCAGCCTTTCTCCTGTGGCACACTCAGAATTTGGGCTGCACCTGGGTTTCTGATGTGCAAACCGCTGTGGTGCCCGGAGAGTTCCTTCTGTCCACTCTGGTCTTTGTAAGAACCTTTGGGGCTTTTACCAGCACGCTGCAATCTGTTACTAGATTTAGCAAAATAAGAGAATTTGTTTGGCTAACTGATTAATGGAGGTAGGTAAAGCTGGGCTGGGGGGTTGTCTTGAAGTCATTTTGATATTATTATTTTTTGGTGCAATCAGAAATGCATGTGTGCTTTTGGCTGAGCTCTGTCTAGCTTGTACAGTCAGTGTGTGCAGTGACACTCTGGGTGCTCTGCAGTGCCTGCCCTGAAGTTTAATAGCTTTAGACAAATAACTGAGCTTGGCTCAGTGCCCTCCCATTGCTCTGAGGTCCTTGTCATCGTTGGAGTGACCGGGTAGAAAATCCTTTCAGAAGGCTGTGCCTTGGCCAGGGGACAGATCTGAGGGCTGTGCTGCAGGCCCTGCTCTGGTGGTCACTGGGGTGCTGGGCTCTCAGGGCGGGTGCTGGTGGCTGGGACTGGGAGGATCAGTGAGTCTGTGCCAGGGCTGAGGAGCTGGGGGAGCTCTGCAATGGGGACCCTGCAATTTGGGCACGAGGGAGGGAACTGCTCCTTGAGGATCACTGATAGACAAGAGCCTCTTCCTTAGTTTCCAACAACCAAGCTTTCCAGGGCGACCTTTGAATTCCATTCTGATTCTTCTGAGGGAATGATTGTGTTGTGTAGGAAAGCTCTGGTTTATGTTTCTTTTAAATTAAATGAAGAAGAGACTGGAACAGGCTGTTTCTTATTAAATACTCCTGCAGTTAAATTCTGGTGGGTTTTTTTCCTCCTGGGGAATGCTTTTGTTTATAAAGAAGTGTTCCCTTTTCTGTCATTGTTTTGCTTTGTGTCCCATGAACTGACCCTGTTTGGGGAAAGGTTTTTAGACCATGGCAGATCATGGCAGATCCCACTTCAGGCTGCACTGTCATCATTTAATTCCCTGCTCACTATCCCAGGTTCATCCTCCCCTCTAATGGTTTCAAGCTAGAGCAGTGTTTCCATTTTCTGCAAAAGAGCTTTATTGAGTGTTAGTGTTATTCTTCAGAGAAGCACTGGGAATTCAGGGATGACATTGTGCATTTCTTCAGCGTATTGGAAGCACACAATCCATGGGAACTCTCCAGCCCACATTACAAGGTCCAAAGTGGTTGGAATTAAATCATGCAGGTGAGATTCAGTGTCTCTTGGTACCTGTTTTTGATAATCTCTCCAAATTGTCTCTTCCTCACGGCAGTGAGAGAACAGAATCAGAGATGCTGATGTTCTTGTCCACAGCCATTCCTTGTGGAGTGAGTGCTGTGCAATCAGCCCCTCATGGAGAAGTTAATGCAGTACCAGGAACTGGTCCTGAAAGGACTTGATTAATGTACCTGGAAATCATTTGTGTTTCATTAGTGAGGACAGGCCTGGAGCTGCCTGTTTCAGAAAGCAGCTGCTCTGCAGGCATTGGTTCTGTGGCACCCACAAA
This sequence comes from Agelaius phoeniceus, assembly GCF_051311805.1. Taxonomy (NCBI): domain Eukaryota; kingdom Metazoa; phylum Chordata; class Aves; order Passeriformes; family Icteridae; genus Agelaius; species Agelaius phoeniceus. The sequence continues at coordinate 9,762,017 of NC_135284.1, forward strand.
CTGCCCGAGGCGTGGGTAGATGCTGTGGTACAGATAGGAATGGGTGGACAGGCTGGAAGAACAGTTTTCATCAGCATTAGTGCCTCTTGATGACTGAAATCAGACCAAGTACATCCCAGAAAAAACATCTTTACTGGGGTTTAGCTGCTTGTGCTGCTGGTGCAAGCAGCATCTCTTGGGGTCAACAGAAATCTCTTGTTGAGATTGCAGTAGAGTCACTGTGCGTGTAGAAAAGATGGAAAATTGATCCATTACACTTCAGCTGGAGTTAAACGAACAGAGCATTGTTAACCTGACAGCATTCTGAAGAATTCAGATATAAGGATTTTGCTTTAATATCATATATTGAAAATTTGCTGTCAGATCTGGCTCAACATTTCTCTGCAGTAGAGGCAAATTATAAAGGTATTATTTTCTCCCAGGATGAGGAGCAGGGAGTTGAATTTGTCCTTCATGTCCTGTGTCTGCAGTTTTATCAATGTGCCTGGTGAGTCCCCAGAGCTGGTGTCAGACAGTCCAGCTTCAGATGGGGGGGATGAGGGAGCAGGAAGATGCAGGGTCCCAGAGCTGTGCTGGGTTCATTGCTGGGATTTCAGAGCACTGCCATGGACATGAGCTTTCCTTCCCTGCTCGCTGTCCCAGGCACAGTAATCCCTGTTCCTCTCTGTAGATCTTGCTGGGTGTCTCAGTGGGGAGTGTGATGCAGTGGCATTGCTCCAGTGCCAGCATTAAACTGGAAAATTAAAAAATTAAAGGGGTAGAGCTGCTGTGAATGATGTGCCCTGCCTGTCCAGCCCACTGCCATTCCCATGCCCATTCCCACTCCCATTCCATTCCCTTGCCCATTCCCATGCCCATTCCATTCCCATGCCCATTCCCACTCCCATGCTCATTCCCACTCCCCACTCCCCTTCCATTCCCACTCCCATTCCAATTCCCATTCCCATTCCCATTCCATCCCCACTCCCACTCCCATTCCCACTCCCATTCCATTCCCACTCCCACTCCCATGCCCACTCCCATTCCAATTCCCATTCCCATTCCATCCCCACTCCCACTCCCATTCCCACTCCCATTCCATTCCCACTCCCACTCCCATTCCCACTCCCATTCCAATTCCCATTCCCATTCCCATTCCATCCCCACTCCCATCCCCACTCCCATCCCCACTCCCATTCCCACTCCCATTCCCACTCCCATTCCATTCCCATTCCCACTCCCATTCCATTCCCACTCCCACTCCCATCCCCACTCCCATTCCCACTCCCATTCCATTCCCACTCCCATTCCCACTCCCATTCCATTCCCATTCCCACTCCCATTCCCACTCCCATTCCCACTCCCATTCCCACTCCCATTCCATTCCCACTCCCATTCCCTGTGAGGCACTGAGATCCATCCAGCTCCACCAGTACAAAGAGTGCCTCGTTCCCCAGGGCCCTTCACTCCACCTTGCACTTCCCTTGGAGCACAGGAGGAACACCAATATAAGCTACTCCAAACACTATTAGATGTCTACAGTAAGATGGGCAAATCAGCTTCCTGGCAATTAGAAATGAGCTGATAACTTGAGGAGCAGCAGCAGCAGCCCAGAGAAAACCCCTGAGCAGATCAGAATCGTGGTCTGTGTGTCACAGGACAGGCAGCACTGCACCACCAATGCTCTGGGAGCTCACTTGGCTGGAGCTGCTGGCTGGGGGTGCCTGTGGGGTGAAGGGCCACACTCACAGCACACTCTGGCCTCCTGTAAAGCACCCACTTCTAAATTTTACTTGCATCTAATGTCTAAAAAAATAACAATAAGCAGTGATTAAAAAGAATCCACAGTGAACATGGTTCTATCAATAAAACCCCTGCTGCAGACAGTCCTTTTAACAAAAAGGCTTTTTTATTGTTTACAGTGCATTGGTGAGGAAGGCTATTAAGGTTATTATTTGGGATACCTTCTGCATTTTTGGTGAGGTTTGAGGTAGCAGACATGCAAACAAAACATGGAGCACACATGCTTCAGTTCACGTCTGTAGGAGATCAGAGCACCAAGAAGTCTCAGGATCAAATATTTGATGTCATTTTAACAAATGGTCCCAATCTACAGGAACAAGGATGCATCCCTGAGCCTTTGGGGCAGTGTGAAAGGCAGGTGCACCCCTCTTGTGGAAACTGGTGTCAGTGTTAGGTGGCAAGGAGGGAAGAGATTTGTTGGGCTTGTGATTTGCTGCCCACTGTGGCATTCACATTCTGTGAAAAAATTCTTCTGCCCAGGATTTTTCTCCTGGGAAGCTGAGGAGCCTCAGAGAAAAGGAAAACAATTCTTCTCTCATTTGCTTCTCCTGTGTTGTGCTCATGTGGAATGTGTTTGGAGATTGTTTACCCACAGGTGATTGTTCCATTGCATTCTGCTGGGAGTTGTTTTCACTCTTTGGCCAATCAGGGTCAAGCTGTGCCAGGACTCTGGGGAGAGTCACAAGTTTTCATTATTATCTTTTTAGCATTCTGTAAGTATCTTTTCTGTATTCTTTAATATAGTTTAGTACAGTATTCTTTAATATAATATAGTATTATAAAATAATAAATTAGCCTTCTAAAAACATAGAGTGAGATGCTTCATTGCTGGCTTTGTCAGGGCATTCCCTGCAAATCCAATAGCCCATCTCTGCTGGGGTGGCTGTCTCACATATTGGGAAAGCACAGCACTGTGCATTGTCACCTGTGTCACTGTGAGAGCTGCCCCAGCCCTGGCCCAGCACAGGCAGGAGCTGGAGCTGCTGGAGGAGGCTCCAGGATGAACAGAGGGATGGAGCAGCTCTGCTGGGAGGAAAGGAAGGCTGAGAGAATTCTATTGTTCAGCCTGGAGAAGAGAAGCTCCAGGAGACCTCACTGTGGCCTTGCAGTGCCTGATGGGAGCCCACAGGAAAGATGGAGAGAGATTTACATGGGCTTGGAGTGACAGGACAAGGGAGAATGGCTTCCAGTGACTGAGGATGGGTTTAGGTGAGATTTTAGGAAGAAATTATTCCCTGTGAGGGTGGGCACCCACCACAGGGTGCCCAGAGCAGCTGTGGCTGCCCCTGGATCCCTGGCAGTGCCCAAGGCCAGGCTGGACATTGGGGCTTGGAGGTGCCTGGGACAGTGGGAGGTGTCCCCATGTCAGGGGGTAGCACAAGATGAGTTTAAGGTCCCTTCCAACCCAAACCAGTCTGTGATTCCATGGTAGGTAGCCATCATCTAACTGGAGACCTGTAGATGTTCACTGTGCCATCTCCAAGTGCTGATCACTTAAAAATGAAGATCAGGAAAATTCTGAGGTTTGAGCTTTTCTTTTTAGCAAGAGGAAAACACAGGCCTTAAACAAGTCTTATTAAGATGACAGCTGAGGAAAGAAATATAAATTTGCACAGCTTTCAAAAAGAAAAGCCAGAGTAGGCCTAATTGCCTGGAGATGCAATGACAAGTGGATGAGCTGTAGTACAGGTACTCTCTGTGAGGCACAGCGGGTGACAGACAAAGGAAATGGCACTCAAGGGCCTGAGTGACATTTTTATACAATGCAGACAAGCACTTGGCAACATCTTCCCTTTGCCGTGGCTCTGTGTGTGCTGATTCTTCAGCAAACAGTTCAATTAGCTGTGCTCGCCCTTTGTTTGCTGGAATGTTGTTGGTGTTATTTCCTGTTTATTTAATATCTGGATTTTATTCCAAAAGCCCAGACCAATTAGGCAGACTATCGAAATATTTGACTTTAACGTAAATCAAAGAATGGGAAGTAGCTTTTTGTGCTAATTTTTGTTGCTGGGTCAGGCAGGGTTTTGCTGGGTTTTATAAGTTTGGAGCTGTGTTTGAAAGCACCAGCTGTGACTGTGGGCCCAGGCAGCATCCATCAGAAACTGATGGCTCCCTTTAGTCCATGCTGGAAACAGCAATCACATTCTTAATCAAACTTAAATTAAACCAAGCCAAGGGAAGCAGCTCTCCTTTTGCATTTGCAAGACCTGGATTTTGCAATGAACCTGGGGGTGTATTCAGGTTCTCCAGGGAATGGGCAGAGATTTTTATTCCCTAACAGTGCCTGAAACAGTCAATCCATGGAGCAAGTGGAGGTCAGGTGTCAAGACAGGCAGCTGCTGAGAGACAAGGAAGAGAAATAATAGGAGGGAAGGGGAAAAAAAACACCATCAAAGTGAACTGATTCACCATGTGAAGTTAAGTGAACTACATTACAACAGACATAGTGTCTGGAGGAACTAATTGCTCATGTGGTTAGGTAAGTCAGGTCTACCTGAGACCTTCTTGACTCTGGAAGCTATTAAATAGAACAGAACTTGCTAAAAGCAGAGAACTTCAAAAACATGATCTTTACTTTCCCTCCTTTCTCTCCCCCCATTCCTTAAGGGAGACATTACTGATTGAGAGCAGATTTCAACAGCTTTTTGGCAACACAGAAGAATAATCTGTAGTCTCAAGCAATTATTGTTGAAGCCCTGCTGATCTTTTCTTGAAAAGTCCAGAACCACTGACATTTCTTAGCATAGCATATTAAAAAAGAAGATGATCTAGGTGTTGTGCAAGCTTTGAATCTGCTCCATAAAGCATTTTCTTTGTCATTAACACAGACGTGACTCATTGCTTGTAATACAGAATTTGACATTTATGTTGGTGGCAATTAAAAGTGGGTAAAGCAATTCTGGCACAAACAACCAGCTTGAAAGTGCGCAGTGAGCAGAGAATACTTCTTTTTTTCTGGTATTCAGAATAAAAATGTCTGGCTGGCTTTGGAAGGAGTGGGGAATAGATGGTCATCCCTGTGTGTGCTTTGGCTCAGACTGGAAAGGAATGTCATTCACCTGTGGAATTGCTCCAAAATGAAGAGCTCAAGTCATGCCATTTGTGTGGATTTCTGAAAGTGTAGCACTTGAGAACATGTCACTGAAGCTCACCTGACTGAATGGATCAGGCCAGGAATCCAGCTTGCAACAGCCATGGCTGGCTGGAACCACTGGCACAGAGCAAAGGTTGTTATTCAAGGACATTCCCAGTTATTCTGAGACACAGCAACCCCAAAGTGCTCTGGTGAATGTCCTTGTGCTGCTGTTTTCTGCTCCAAGAAAAGCTAGCAACAACAGCAGAGTGAGAAAATGAGAGTAATAGGGCAAAATGGAGAACAGCAAAGGCTGAAGGAAATAAAAGCACTGGGCAACTGGTGTGGACTAAGTTTGATTTCTTGCCAGATTTTTATATATAACCTGAGTATGAAAATTCCAGTGAACTTCCCCACACTTATTTTTAGTCTTTGCCATAAGGAAAGCATTTTCTTTCACTGAGGTCAGTGAGTGTATCAGAATTCTGCCCAGTTCCTTTCAAAGGGGAGAATAGTGAATGCAGAATGCAGAATGTTGTGATTTCCAGGTGAAAACAGGAGAATTGGCTTGAGGATTTTGGAGGTAATTGCATATGTTAGGTTCCTCTTGAACCAGTTTCAGAGTTTTCCAGTAAGTCTCAGGTTCTTGATTCCTAAAAAGCTGGTTTTTACCAATGTAAGGGATATTTTCTGTGAGTCCTCAGAAGTTTAGAAAGCAGCATAGTAAAGTAAGTATTTGGAAAGAGTGAAAAACTTTCCTGTTGAGTGTCCCTGAGTTATTTTAGCATCCAAGGAGTGTCCAAATATATACCTTTTTCCTTCAGCTCAGACAAGAGGGTTTTCCTACTGTGCAGGCTTTGAACAGTAAAACTGAGATTACAAATTAAAAAAAGCCCAAACCCCACACTTAACAGTGCTCTGGTTTTAAGTACATGGGGGTTATGGAGGTGATGGAAACCTTGTTGTACAATGAAAACTGCTGAATCAAACAATTTTGCTAGCCAGCAGTAGGAAAAAACCCCAGTCCCCTAGAATTTCACCATTCCAGAGTCCATATCTGGATAAGGAAGACAGAAGTCAGGTATTTTAGGTTTTTCTTTGAAAACACTGCTTGTGATTTCCATTTAGCATTGAACTCTAGGCACAGGCTGAGTGGCTGATTTGCTAATTACTCACTCTGGAAATAGTCCTTTTATTGAAGTGATCAAGTTCTTGTGACATGACTTGGAGAGACAAAACGAGTAGCAGGAGATGGGGTAGGGTTTTGTAGTGCAAGTAAATATATTTTATGTGTGAGATTTTCTCCCTCCTGCCCAACCTTGACAGCACATTAAAATTGTTAAAATTAGCTTCTCCTGAAGCACATCACTTGTCTCAAAGAACAATTGACATTCTGAATTTCATGTCTGCTTTTATTAGTTAAGGTAGTGAATTGATCTCCAGTTTAGATATCTAATCAATATTATGATTGAGCCAGTAAAGCTGATGTATTTTTGTATCCTGTGTTGTGACCCAGCCCCAAAGGCACAGAGGAAAGAGGACAGGTGAGAGTAAAAACTGAAATTTTGAGGCATGTGTGTAAAACCTCTGGACTAGGACCCACCAAAATGGAAAGAAAACAGAAAAGTGGAAAAGGAAGCCCAAAGATTGTATCCAGTTGTGAAAAAAAATAAGTGAAGGAACTTGCAGTCAGTCCTGAGATCATGAACATTCAAACAGAGCAGGGAGAACTTGGCTGCTTTTTTATAATGACATAACATAAATATAAAGAATTGAGTGGGGTTTTTGTGGTTTGTTTGTTTGTTTGTTTGTGGGGGGTTGTGGGTTTTTGTTTTGTTTATTTTTTGTTTTGGTTTTTTTATATTAATCAAGACATTCTGGTCAGGGTAGAGCTGATGATGAAAAAGTTTCCTGAAGCACCAGTGAATTTGGGTGTTTCTAAGTCTGGTATCCTCAGAATCAGCAAAAGAAGTAGGTGGGGTAATTTCCTTTATTCATTCCTCGAGGCAGCACTTAATGGGGCTCTGTTCTGTTAATTATTGATCTTAGCATTTCAGCAATCAGATATGTGGAAGTGGGCACTATTATCTAGTAATTGACCATACTGGAGGGTTGACATGATGCTAAGAGTGTTTAACATAGAGATAAGATCAATTATAAGAAAATGGTTTCCACTGTAATGAGCTGGTTTCAGTAGGAAACTTGCTCTTAAGGCATTTCTCAGGGAGGAATGCTAGGACAGAGGCACCACAGCTTTTCTGTGGATAAACTTAGGATAACTCTTGCTTCACAGGGACTGAATATCTAAAAATATCTAAAGGTGGGATGATGGGACTGATAAAATTTCCACAAGTGTTGTAAAATAATTAGCATAAAAGAGGGTGAATGAGGAAAATGCAAATTTCTCAAAACCAGGTCTTGTAGCATTTGTGATTAAGTTACTTTCCAGACTCCACTATTTTTTTCTATAAAGGGAAGTGAAAGAAGAGCATCTCTTTACCAGCAGACTGATCAGAAGGATGCCAACCCTTAGAAAAGGGAAGGAAAAACCCTCATTCAAATCAGCAACAGTGAAAACAACGTGCAGCTGCAGCCAGGAGGTTTCTGAGCCTCTGCTCAAGCCCTGCCAGTGCCATAAGAGCATCTCTGGCATGTGGTTATTAATGCAGTGAGGACTTTCATTGTTGGGATTTAGGGTCTTGAATTTCAGATGCTCATAGAGGATCAAGAAGAACTGGAGATGACAGGTATGATCAGCACTGTCAGCACCAGAATGGAGGTGAATTAGGGAAGGCAGGAAAGATCAATAGAAAAACTCAAATTCAGGTATACAGAAAACAGTGTTCTCAGGGAACTGTCATTTCAGATGCCACATCCTAATTCCCTTCATTTTCTCAATGCCTTGCAGAAAGAAAAACTGCACAATGAATGCTGGTAGAAATAAAACCCTTTTTCCTGGGCCTGAAATGAGAACTCCTCCAGCTGTTTGACCAGCACAGAATTTACAATCATGGCATGACTTGAATCAGTAAAAATGAATCCTGTTAGGTGATTCTATTCCTGGCTCATACACATCCTAAAAATGAGGATTTGAGAGTGTTCAAAGGTTGCTCCCTATTTTTCTTTTTATTTTCTTTTGGAAAGTAGTTTCACTGCATCTTCAAAGTGCTTTAATTTATAAAAAGTTATCACATGCAACTTCTAAGATATGAGAATTGAGGGATAAAAAAACAGTAAGGCCATGTATTTTCATGAGTTTATATATAAAAGTTACAGTGCTTTGCTTATATTGGTTTTCTTTTTTGTAAGAGATGAACAAAAAATGGCTCTTGCTTTGTTTCTCATTTCCCATTTTATACAGAACATTTGGAGCAAAACTACTCTGCCATTTTTGGTTAGCATTCAGCAGGCAGCTTCAGAGCAGAGTGAGTTTTCTTTCTGGATGTTCATCTGTTGCTGTGCCTCAGTCCTGAGCAGAGAGGTGCTCAGGTTCAGATTTTCCATGCTCCTTCCAAAAGCTGGACCTTGATCTTTGTGCCCTCTCAGTTCCTGCAGACAGGGCTCTTTGAGCAGGCTGACTTGGTTGATCTTGCAGGAAATACATTGCTTAAAGCTCTAGTTCAGGTTAAGAGTGGGATATAGAAATGTGGTTTTTTCCCTCAAAATGGAAATAGTAAAATTCTGAAAGTAAAAATCTTCGAGCAGGGAATTACAGTACTCTTGGCTACAACAAAACTTTGGTTATTCTACAAAAAATTACCTTTTTCTTTTCTTTCACCACTCTCAGAACAATGTCATTCTAATGGACGTGCTCCTGCTTGGTATTTGGTCTTTAGCTGGTGGATTTATTCATCCTGGATTGCTGCAGTGAGGGCAGGGAGGGCAGCCTTGGCCTCCATCCTGCCCCTTCCCATTTCAGGAGCCCAGCACACGTGGCTGGGAGGGAGCCACGTTGGTGCTGCTGTCTCCACTATTTAAAAACCTTGCTGGCTGCAGGGCACAAATCCTTGCTGCTCTTCTGGCTGGTGAACCTGTGATCTGTGGGACTTGGGAGGCCAGACCCAGTCAGTGTGGTGGGGTGTGTGCTGTCATTTGTGGATTAATTCAGTTTCTGGTGGTGCCAGGTTTCCCCTTTCTTAAGCAGAAGAGAGACAAAAAGCATTAAAACAGTAACAATTGCTTTTTTAGTGCCTTCAGTTTAATTTCTCACAGCCCAGCCATCCACCATCCTCCCCCTGCAGGGATGAGGGACATGGCTGCTTTCTGATGGCCCATTGTCCCAGGGCTGTGGGTCACAATGAAATCCAAATGTTCTGGTTCCTTGATTAGGATTTTAGCTGGGAACACCTGGAATTTCCCTGGCTAAATTTTCATCTTGTGTCTATAATGCTTTAAGGTTTTGAGGTTTTCCCTGATGCTTCTGACTGAGATCACAGTCTGACTTCACAGTGCTCTTGTAATTAACCCATGAAGATTAAAATTAGTGTCATTATCACTGTAACAGCTAATTGGTGCCTGGCTTACTCAGCAGTCCAGCACTAAGCAATTTAGGCAGATGTCCAGTGCTGCTACACAGATGCACACACTGGGTAATCCTAAATGTCATTTTTGGAAGGTGTTTATTTTGCTGTAGCAATAGAATAGACTGTATCCTTATTATTTGTGAAAATTTTGTGGCTTTGTTTAAGAAATACACTCTGTCCCTTGAAGTGCTGTCGTTTAGATGTAAAATTTCAGTAGCTGGTGTGTGCAGAAGGAGAGGGTTCCTTTGGCCCTTTTCCACTGTACAATCCTGAAAGTAACTCAACCCCTGTGAGTGCCTGCAGGGCACTGTGGAGCCCTGAGGATTTCTCTGCTGGATACAGACTGGCTTGTCCTCTAAGAAATACAGGATTAAAAAAAAAAAAAAAAAGAAAGGAAGAAAACACGCCTGCTGATGAAAGTAGCTGTCAAATTAGCAGGTCTAGAAGTTGTGTGTATTGTTATGAGCTGCTCAAGTTCACACCAGAGCGACCCAACCCAATCCGTCTTTCTCAGTTTACATTTTAATTGGCTTGTAGTTAAGTTTTTTAAACACTGTGAGACTGCTGACATACACTGTAATATCATGTGAATAATTTATAGGAGCTGTTCGAGATGAGCTGGGTTTTTGCCTCCTTTTTTTTTTTTTTAATTTGATAATTGGATAAAAGAAGAGAGAGAGTTGGAGGGGGAAGAGCAAAGGAGAGGAGCATCAATCCAGCAGCATGTTGCTTGCTGGGTGTTAAATGTTTTAGCGGGTGCCTCTGACTGCATTTGGGATTTCACAGAGGTTTGTACAATGCAATCTTATTAATAACTGTTCTGTCAGGAGAGCACCCAATTAAATTGAATTTGGTTTATGGTTCCCTTTACATTCCTTAAAATGTGTGGATATAAAGCCTCTCCAACATGAGGACTGGCTAACAAGGATTGTGGGGCTTGAGGTTCAGTTTGCATTACTCCTTTTTCCTTTCTCTTATTTAGGACTTTTCTGTTTGCAAATTCAGATCCAGCCCCTCCAGCAGGGCTTGTGGAGGTTGCCAGGGGCAGAGCAGCTCCCAGAAAGAGCTCCCAGCCTGCTTGGGGCCTTGCCCCTAGAAACAAGGACTGCTGGTCCTGTAATTAAGACTTAAGGGAGCTTCCTCTTGCTGTCTTAGGGAGCTCAGGGTTTGCTGGGGCATCTTGAATGCAGCAGGAATACATTCTGATAGTGTTTATAGGCTGCCAAAAGCTGCTATTTAAAGAAAAACTGAGTCTCCTGTCAGCTGCTTTGGTGCATGGGAGCGGGGTCAGTTGTTGGTGCTTTGGGAGCGTTTGGGAAAGGAGCAGAAGTTCAGCCCTGCCCCTCCTCCTGCTCCAGGGCAGGGCTCAGTGCAGGGCTCAGAGCTGCCCTATGTCCCCAAATCCTGCAGCCCTGCTGCAGGGCTGCCAAAGGTGGATGGAGTCCCTGCCCAAACCCCAAACCCTGCTGCAGCAAATCCAGGGCAGGAGCCTGGAGCAGAGCTGGGGCAGGGCTGGGTTTGCTGCCTGACAGGGAGCCTGGTGCCACGAGCCAGCCCTCAATGTTTGATTTCCTTCTACTTTGATTTCATCTCTGGGGATCATTTCAGCTGTTCACTTGCGACTTCTGTGCACAGTTTTGAGCACAGCTCGTGATTTGGAGAGTTACTGTGTAGATATTCCAGTTATTGATACTATAGTTACAACAGATTTAAACTGTTGAGATATTGTTGAAATGGATGTTGACCTAGAGGTGACAAGAGCACTTGTCATTTTACATGTGCAGCTGCTGCCCTTCTGTGAAATGTATGAAGACTTGTACTTTGGTAGCTCTTAGCTTCTGATAAGCACTAAACATCTTGACAAACAAGGGTTTTACACTAAATTCTGCTTGTTTTCACATTGTACTTTGGGCTTTCCCCTCAATAATTTGCTGTAGCATTTGCACAACACGTCACTTTTTAATGTTCTGCTTATTTGAAAAGTCTTTTGTCTGCTTTGTAAGATAAAAAATCAAAACAGAAGCAAAAGCTTTGTGTTGTATTGTGCACCTGACTGTGAAGATCAGAGATTTTGGGGATCTCAGTGTGTTCACCATACCTAGAATGAATGTGTTGTTTCAGAAACAAAGGCAGCAGTGCTCAGGCAGAGTTGCATAATTCCCGTGCTCAGGAAAGCCAGATGCACAAATTCCATGGCCACAATGCTGCAGCCTGCAAATCCGAGGGAAGAGATCCAAGTAACAAAGGTCTGAATCCATGGAGATGAAGCATTTCAGGTCTGTGAGCTTTACCTTGATAAGAGTGCCCAGAGCCTGAACCCTCCATTCTTCACACATCCTGTGGTGCCTCGTTTCTGCAGCATATGCTGTGTGACATCCACATTAATCTGAGCGCCCCGCAGCACCACAGCACAGCAGGATGAGCTGAGGACAGCCTGTTGGCCTTAACTTTCATTTTTCTGCTTTTGTTGCTGTGTGTCATGGATAAAGGTGACCTGCAAGGGAGGAGGAGGGAAAGCCTTCTGCTTGTGTCCCATTTGCTTCGTTTGGTTGTACAAAACGTTTTGAAAGGTTGTTTGTTTAGTTCTTGGCTGCTTTTTTTTTTTTGTTCTCTTTCAGGGATATCAGATCCAGACTTCTCTGGTTTTCCTAGGAGACGTAGTAGAAAACTGGAGAGCTCTTGGGATTAAAAGTCCAAAGCTCAGGCAGTTGAAAGGGAAAGAGGATTTTAGTTATAACATTTTTAACCTCTCAGTTCTTTGTTTCTGTTTGTTAGTACCAGCTCAGCACCACTCCTGCTTCATGTCCTTCACATTCTGGCTCTTTGGTTAAGATGTGAAGATCTCTCATTCCCACTCTCTGATCCTCCAGAGAGCTCCAGCAAACACAGATCTTAAAAAAACACCTCCTCAGCCACCACATGGATCTACAGACTCCTGGTCCTTTCTCAGACATGCACACACACAACAGATATCTTTCATCCTTTGTTGCCTACATTCTCTGCTACTCTTGAACTCCTTGAGGGCACTCTCCTGAAACTCCACTTGTCTTATTTTTCCCAAAAGAAAAACCAGAAAATAGCATCTATTTACTTTGAAGAAAAAGTGGGATTATATTTCTTTCATATATATTGACTGCAACAGGATGGTCTCACTCAGGAATTTAGAACAGGCAAAAATTATTTCCTCTAATTATTTTTTTTATTAAAGAGGTAGTTTTGTACCATTTTTTTAATTATAGTTGCTGTTTCATTAGTGGGATTCTCATCTTCAAGTTTAATACAGAGGAAAGAATAGGAAGAGGAATTAATAATTGATCTTAATCATCTCTTTGGAGCTGCTGCACTCTCCTCCAATTAATTTGAGGCATTACAAGAGCTCTTGTAGATTGAAGGGGGCAAGCCCATGTATTAATAATCTGTAGAGCTTTGGCATATATGACAGTACCGTGGGGACACTCACTCTCTATCCCTGCATATGTTCCTTTTGTACACGTGGTGACTTCAGGAAATCTGCTTAAACCAACTGAGGGGCCTCTTAGTGTCTGTCAGTGTTTGGAGAGGTCACAGCAGATCTTCCCTCCCTGCAAATGAAAAGCTTTGCCATTTTTTTGTTAACCATAGCTAGGTGGTGATTGTAAATGATCAGGTCCTCTGATATTTTTGGAGGTTGTCTAAACATACAAGCTTTGAGGGAGCTGTAAAGGCAGGTGAAGAGTTGAACAGATGAATGCATCCTGCATTAAAGATACACAAATTGTGAAATTTAGAAAGCTTGACTACATCTTTAACCATGCCTAGTTCACTATCAGTGATTTCTGTCCTGAAGTACAAAGCTGAGTATTTAACATAAAAACCCAGTGTATTTAACGTAAAACCCTGAGTATTTAACATAAAAACCCAGTGTGGGCTGGTCTGGCTCCTTCTGTGAATCCAGACTTGCTTCTTGTTTGACATCCAGGGCTTTGGGTGTTTGTGGTGCAAATTCACACATGGCCTGGCAGTTGTGCTCCTGGACAAAGTTTGTGTTTGCTCCTCTTCCTACTGTTCCTCAAGATGAAACCTTCTAAGTGAAAATTAGATTACAGGGCAATGCTTGTTTTTAGACCAGAGAGGGCTGAATGTGAGTATGGATGGCTTGTGAGGGGTTGAAGGGGGTGCAGCCATCAGTCCCTGTGCTGCCTGATCAGGGCAGAGCATCCAGAAACTGCCTCAAATGGCAAAGGGATTGGAATCAAATCACAGAGCTACTTGGAATCAAATTGGAGTGGATAAAAGAATTGGCTGTTTCCTGAAAAACCTGCATCCTTTCTGGAACTGCAGTAGATTGATTGTGAGATCATCCCATGCCTCTCCCAGGAGAAAGTCAGGATCAGTTAACTGTCTCTACTGACAGTCTTCAAAACCAGTTAAACCATTAAAGGAAAAGCAAAATCTATTTTTTTTTTCTCCAGAGCCTCTCAACATTTTTCTCAACTCTGCTGTGATTCTTCTGTGAAAAACACTTACTTTGAAAAAGCAGCAAATTTTGGCAAATACAAACTTAACCAAAACCTTTGTCAGGGTTTTCATGGACAGTGTGCACAATGAGAGCTGTTTGTTTAACTGTGGGCTTTGGCCCTTGGGCAGGCACTGAGCACAGCAATGACCAAAGCTCCGTGCTGAATGCACCCTTTGTTTGCCCCACAAGGTCTGTGTCAGTCAGAAGCTGCTGTCAGAGCCTGCCTTGTGCTGGCTTGGCCAGAGCTGGGTGTCCTCAGCCCTCCTCTGTTACCCCTGACCTGCTGTGCTGATGTGCAAGCACCACTCTGGCTCTGTGTCCATGGCACAGTGGCCTACAGAGATGGTCTCCAGCTCATGTTTTCCCCCTCCCTTCTCTGTCCACGTTTCTGCTGTGAAATGCATCAAATGTTTTCATGGAGACAAGTGTGATGAGGGAACCATGGAGTTCTCCTGGCAGAACAGAACAGCTCTGGAGCCGCTGTGAGCTCAGTCATGCTGATCCATCCTGGGAGATGGCCTCTCCAGCTGTGTATCCTGATTTTTTAAGATTTTCTAAGCCTTCTGATGTTTACATTCTTGTAGCAAACTTTCTCACGCACTTTCTGTAAATAACTTATAGTTTTGCATTCTTTATGGAGGAGGAGAAATTTGATGGACTGTTGGTCTGTCCAGTGTCATTGGAGGGGTGGCACTGTCACCCTCCAATCCACTGTCACTCCTGGAAAACTATAAATGTTAGAGTCAGAAAAATGAACTTCCCTTTTCTTCACCTTGAGAGCAGCAGTGTGCACTTGTGTTGTTTCATGTCCTGCAGTGACACAGCTGGGCCTTCCTTGAGACACCTTCACACTCTGCTCCACCTCTGGCTTTCTATCCCCCCCCAGATACCTCTTGGAGAGCTGTTAGGGTGTTAGAGAAGGCAGTTTAATAGTGAACCAAAGCACAAAGATTTTGAAGCCCAACTCCCCATGACAGCACCTGTGCTGTGGTTCTGTGCAGTTTGAATTCTGGCAGTTCCCTTCTGTTCTGGGCTGGTCCTTTGTACCAGGATTTTGAAGTGGCTGTTACTGGGAGTTTCTGAATTAACTTTTCTCTATTAGCAGCCTTTTCTTCCTCTGGCCTTTTCAACACAAGTGTCATATCCTGCTTTACCCAGCTGCTGGCCAAGTTTGGATGGTCTGGGACTTGGGACAGGTGCAGACATGTTTAGATGCTTTTCCCAAATATCATCCAAGTCTCTCAGGCCTGGCAGATGGTTTGACAGGACTAATTACACCTCCTGGTTCTGTCACAGATTAGCAGTGTCCATAAGTCTTTAACATGGGCAGGCTTTGGGAGCCAATGGGACCAGCTCATTTCATTTTATGGCATTTGAGTGAGGGGCTGCAAAGGAGGAACCATCAGAATTGCTTTTTTTGGTGTAATTTAAAAAGCCCAAGCCTTGCAATCAGAGCTCAGCATGAGGTCAGGTTGTTCAGGCAGAGATTTTACAATCACTGTCCATGAGGTATCACCTCCCTAGGGCATGGACCCTGCCTTTGGTGTGGCCAATGTTTTGAGATGCCTCAGGAGTGTTCCTGTGTGTCAGCAGATGTCAGCTCTTGGTGAGCTGGCTGGAAATCCCTGCTACATGAACAAGGATGTGCACACTTGTGTTAAGTAGGACATACCTGTGTGTGTACTCCAGCTGTGAAGTACTGGGAAGGAAAAACCCACCCAGGCTGTGTAAAGGTTCTTGTTCAGGTGGGGAAATGCCATCTGCAGTGGTCAGGAGCAGTGGGACTGCACAGGCTGTTCCCTGATGTGGTTCCCTGGTGTATGTGCTCAGCACTGCACTGCTACAGCAGATTTTTAGTTTTTCTATATAGATGTGTAAGCAAATGAATGAAACTGCAAACAACTTTTGAATGTTTGAGTATCAAACCCCAGAAACATTAAAAAACCTCTGATATTATTGCTTTCTTGGTTTATGAGTGTCCCACTGTATAAATCATATCAGGAAGAATAGCTGCAGGGGTAAAGGACTTTATTGTCCATACTTCATGGCTATTCTTTTATGAAATTTACTCCCTTTGTCCATATTAAAAAATAGCCATAACTGTTTATTAGTTTGGATTCATTTTATAATACAACTTAATGTAGCCAGCAGTTACTGAAAGTTCAGAAGAATCTATTTAATAGGAAATTTGGCACAGCAAAAAACCTGCTGCTGGGGAGATGAATCTCAATAATTGTTCTGTTGTAGTATGATACACAAAGTGCAGTTCTGAAACAGTGAATCTCTTTCCAAGTAAAATTGGTGTGAGAGGAAAAAGTAATTTTCACTGAGATTATGTCTTAGTGGCCATGGAGCAGTTAAAAACCCCAAATTCTGCTGCTCTTTGAAAGCATTATTTGGGGTGGAACAGGAGGGCTGCACGTATTTAGCCTAAAACTATTAATTGTGCTGTTTAATGTGACCTGCAGAGAGCTGGCTCACCAGATGGGATGGAGCTCATCCTTTTCCATTTGCTCTGTGTGCTGAGGGTTGGAAGTGCTTTGCTCCTCCGAGGTACCACAGGCCGCCGGCAGCAGCGATGCCGCACGAACGAGCAGGAAACTCATCTGCATTCACCTGCTGCTGCTGGCACAGGCTCCACCACAACCTGGAGACCTCCCCTCCTCAGAAGAGGCTGTGCTGTTGCAATGTATTTATTGCATTCTTGTTGCAGTGTTTTTGCAAGGGTTAGGCCATGGTGTGCACCAGCCAGCCTTCTTCTAAGTTTGTTATCTAAGACTCAAGAATTCGGCAAGGCTACTGAAACATAAATTGTACTAAATTAAGAAAGAGGAAGCTGAGAAACTGAATACCAAGACTGCAAAAGCTAGATAACAGAAGACTGTGAAACACCTAGGCTGTAACCAATCACATACTCTAAGAAATGCAGGCAGAAAATGAGTGAACAAGACAAAGACACCGATCAAGAAGCGTGTACTTAGTAGTTTGTAGAATCTATAAATATATGTGCAATATAAACAATAAAAAGCTTCAACTTAGTCATGTTAATTAGCTGTCCAAGAGTCCTGAATTTCCTGGTTCCTCCTGCTGCTAATTCCTGTCTGTGTTGAGATAGCTACAGAGGGTACGGGGCGATGGTGTTGACTGCTCTGGGAAGAGCTCCTGTGGCAGGCAGAGAGCAGCTCCCGAGGGTCAGCCTGGGCTGTGGGATCACCAGCATTCAGGAGAGCCTCCTGCTGTACTACAGATAAATAAATAAGGAGATTTCCATCTTTTTCCCTTTTCTTGGCTTGCGCCAGGAGCTCATGAATCAATCGTCAACGAGCCAACTTCTCAGCCAATTGCGGTAATGATGTATGTGATTAACAGGCTGCGATTCTTTCCCTTCTTCCTCGTCCCCTTTTCTTCTGCCTTATTCTCTTTTTATGTTTTTGAATGCACGAGGTGGAGGCAGTTTCTTGTCACAGCAAGCGAGGCGGGGGTGCTGCCGGTGGCAATGCCGCCCCCATCCCTGGGTGGGCCCGTGAGTGTCTCTCCCTGCCCTGCCATGTGCCGGGTGGGAGGAAGTTTTTCCTCGCCGAGCAGCACACGGCTCTGCCTGAGGGATCGGGAACATATTGCTCGGCAGGTGGGGCCCGCTCCGCCGCATTCCGTGTTATTTCAGCACTGACAGCAAAAATACATCACAGGGGCCCGCGGTGCCAGCGCGCCGCAGGAGCCGAGCGGGGCACGGCAGCCTGCGAGCACCAGGCTCAGCCCTAATGGATTGCTTTGACCCAATAACTGGTCCCTGAAAGTCAGGGAAGTGTCTTGCTGTCCGGGGAGACTGGGCTTTCTCCCTGGAAGCTGCCCCTAATGATGCTTTGCCTTCTGACACGATGGGGTTTTTACCTCTTCACAAGGCAAATTGCAATAGCCGTAAGCACCCAGATTTTTGAGGCTCCTCTGCCAACATAAGATTGTGGATTTTTAGTTGTTTTATCTACTTGTTAGTTAGAAGTTTCTGTGCTCTGTCTGCTAGCTGTGAGGTGTGTATAGCCTTCTGCAGGAAGTACTGGGGTCCAGATGTGCTAAGCCTAGTACCAAAAAGGAGAGTTCCATAATTATCATGTTCAAAAGGTTTTCCCTTGGTCAGCAATGGGCTTATGGTGCTGTCAGTTTGGTTTCAACTGAGACATGGATAGGATATTTTTCCCTGCTAATTACAATCATTGTAGCTTTGGGTTTGCTTTGTTTCATTTTTCAAAGCTCAGCTAAGCAGCAGTTTGATGAGAGCCTGACCACAGTCCATAGTGGGACTTGCACTTCATTATCCAACTTCATACACAAACCAATAACTGAAAATGGAGGAAGGAAGGAAGATGAACAGGGGTAATGCATGCCATGTTTTACTAAGCATCATGCAATCAGATTTCTTTTCCTTTGGAAATCTCCATATTTTAAAAGGTTACCAAGCTAAAGAACCTGCTCAGGGTCTGGTAGATGCATCCTTCATTCTGACTGTAATTAACTGGGTGTGTAAGTGAGAGCTAATATCCTACTTTGCAATGAAGAGAAACTGGGGAAAAATAAAAAAAGAAGCATCTGGAAGCTCACTAGGATATACAACCACTCCTATTTTCCAGGTAGCACAGCTGAGAAAGAGTGACTTAGGTCTGGGCAAACAGCAGCAGTCGGGGTAGGGCTGGAGAAGTCCAGATGTGCAAAGGTCTTAAAAGAGGTGGGAACTGTGAATGGTGGATTTTTCTATCCAAGGATCCATTTCTTCATTTCAGAGATTAAAATCTGAGCCCTGTGGGTTTAGGTGGGTTTCTGAAACCTATTGTTTTGGTGAACACTGGAACCCTTGTGTTCCATCTATTCATCAGTAGGTTTGAAGATTAATTCTCAGCAGAGACTTTCTAAGACTTCCTCAGTGCATTGATTTCTTTATCTACAGATGTATTGCAGGTAGCAGCTCACAGCAGAAGTCAGTTTGGGCAATGTGTTTATGTACAGCACACAATGCAAAGCACAGTGACTGTTGGATGGTTCATTTTGCAGTGTTGTAGGTGTTCCAGACAGGCAGTGAGATAGAGGACCTGAGAAAAGTCAAGTGCTCAATGAGACTGGAAAGTTTTATCTTTTAATTTGTCCAGAGGCATTATTCCACAATGGGATTTACATGGGTAAATCCCTCCTGAGGAAAGATTGAGAAATGTCTCTGCTTTCTGTTGTGGTGATTTGAATTAGCAACCAAGCGAGAATTAAATAATGAGAAAAGCTCCAGATGCCTCAGCTACATGTGGAGAACTTCCTGTGGTCGCTTCAGGAGCCTGCTTGATTTCATTGACGTAAGTAAGCAGAGTAGATGAAGCCTTGGTAAATCCCTGAGATGGATGAGACACGTCAGGGCACAGGCAGATAGAATTTTCTGTCATCCTAGAGCCTAATTTGAAGCTTGTGGTTACCTCAGGAGACTGATATTTCCTGAAGTCTGTACCACAGCTCGCTCGTGTTGCAGGAGCGATTGATGTTGTGAGCACTGACTGGCCTGGGGAGCCAGCAGCCACACTGTGCCAGGGTCGGGGCTGGCTCTGCTCCCTTCCTGCCTGAGCACAGCCAGGGCACACTCTCTGTGATTTGTTCTGCTCCTGGCACGTTTTACAGGTGTTCAGCCCTGAGAAGCAACACAGAAAGCTGGGCTGAGCTCCCGCCGTGCGAAGGGGGCAGCTCCCCGTGCCCAGGGCTCCAAGTGGGAGCTGTGGTAGCAAACAGCCCTGCACTGTGCTGAGGCTCTGCAGACAGGAGCTGGAAGGGCTCAGCAGAAGCTTGATTAAGCTGACCTATAAATCCAGCTGGTTTCCTGTTGCCTGTGTCCCGTTGGCAGCTCTGAGGAAATGTTACGGGCGCATCTGGTCCATTCCGCGGAGCCGCAGGTGTCTCCGCTCATGTGCTCCCATCCCCTTTGGCAGCACTCGCTGCTGAGCAGTTTATTAGCTCGCTTTTCACCTGTAAAAACTCCTGGAAAATGCCAGCCTGGCATTTCAGGGCCTCACCAGAAGCAGGCTGTGCTGGTGTGAGCACTCTGAAATGCTGTCAGCCCTGTCTGCAGCTGCAGCGGTGGCTGCCGGGGTTGTGTCTGTGCTGTGCAGATTCACAGGCGCTGTGAGGAGCTGTCATTTTGCTTGCAGAATGGTACTAATTTAAAAATAGGAAGTCTGCTAAAGTATTAATGATACCAGATGTGGCTGTTGCATTTTTTTCTTTACATGTCATGTACAATAGCGATGGATTTTATTTTCCCAACCGCAGCGCTGAGATGGGAAGAGAATTGTGAAGGAATCAAGATTTTTTCCTTTGCTGTATTGTCCTAAGCTGGATTTCTTTGGGCGGAGAGGGTGAGTTTTTTGTTTTGAAAGGGCATCATAGTTCTGTATAACCACATTGCACCTCATGTTCCTCACATTGCTAAAACAACTGAGCCACTGGCATGGAGAACCATAGGACAACAGAATAGTTGCTGTTGGAAGAGACCTGCAAGATGATCCTTTTCCACCTCCTGCCATGGCAGGGACACCTTCCACTGTCCCAGTGTGCTCCAAGCCCCATTCAACCCAGCCTTGGACATTCCCAGGGATCCAGGGGCAGCCCCAGCTGCTCTGGGCACCTTGTGCCAGGGCTTCAGCACCCTCACAGGGAAGGATTTCTCCCTAACTCCGACCTAAACCCACTCTCTGTGAAGTCAGTGTGAAGTCATTCTCCCTTGTCCTGTCATTTAGGCCCTTGTAAAAAGGTCTCTCCACCTTTCCTGTAGCTTTGTCAGGACCTGGAAGGCTTCTCCAGGCTGAGCAATGAGTTTTAACCATGTCCTGTGTCCCATGCACACATCACATTCCTCTGGTCCCTTGTGCTTCCCTCCTGTGGCTGAGCACTCTCCACAGCCTTGGTTTTGCTGTTGGCCCCTTGGCCAGCTGACTCCTAGGCTGAGCTTTAGCTCCTTTTCCTGTACTAGAGTTACTGATTTGCACAGAATTTCTCATAACTGGATGGTTTTAGGTCTCTACCAAATGTAATTGGAAAGCAACAAGGGGGTTGATAGTTGCTAGAGCTGGGTGTGCTGAGAGCCTGTTTGCATAAAACTTGTTTATACACAAAAGCAGGCAAAAAATGAAAATAGAATTACTCAGCTACATAGTGTGATTTGTGATTTGTGCCATACAGATAGAGGATCACAAAGGCACTATCTTGCACTTTATCCCTGAAGGACTGGTGAAACAATCACCTTTTTGGGTTAATAGTGTTTCACAGAGGCCTTGTGGGCTGCCTGAGTGACTACACAAGGCACAAGACCGTGGCTAATCAAGCTTTTTGTCCACTTATGCTCCTGTGTGGCACCTACCAGTTGTCAGTGTGGTGTAATACTGTTTATACAAGAAAATCATATAAAGTAGAATTGACAGGGAAAATCTTGTGGTATCCATAGCTTTTACATCCAAACAAAGAGTGGGAAACCCTCCAGAATGTGTCTGCTGCAGGTATGACTGTCCCTGATTTTCTCCAAGTAAGATCACAGAACAGTTCTGGGGTGTAGCAAGGTGTGTTCAATTTTATCTGCTGAGGAATCACTTGTGCTGCACATGGGGGCAGTTTATAACTCCCATGGCCAACATCAGGAATGGACTTGGAGCCCTTGTTCCTGCAGAGCAGGGATGGCAGAAGCTCTCCCATTTTCTCAGCAGATGGATGGAGCTGGGGACCCCAGTGGAGTAAAAGAGACCAGATTTGTTCTGGAGACCCTGACACGAGGGGAACCTGAACCCCTGAGGCTCCCAGAGCCCAGGCTGGAAGCAGAGAGAAGCAGACAGAGTTAGCAGGGGGGAAATAGGGTTTGGAGGGGTCAATCCTGAGCTGCCCATGGGCAGGGAGGGAGAACCCAGAGTGGGTGCAGGCACTCACACATCCCTGCAGCCTGTGGGGCTGGGTCATTCCAAAACACTCTTCCTAAGGCTTAATTGAGATTTCTTGGAGGCCTGCTCTTGCACATATAAAGGCTCATTACCAGGAAATCAGAGTTTACAGTGTTTATCTAGTGAGTTATGAAAATACCAGATAATAAGACTAATGACTCAACACAGCATTTTCCAAATTGTGAAGTAATCTTTGGGTTTTCCAAGATTATTATTATTATTATATTAGTTGCACTTTTTAGTCTGTCAGAAAGGGAATAAATACAAGGCCTGTATTTTCCATTAACATTCGGAGAACATCTGTTGCGTATTGTAAATAACATACTTATAAAGCAAACTGATAATAACTACTCAGACTATTTTCCTGTTCTGGCTATAGCATTCTGCACCATACAATATGTTATATGCTACAGTCTTTATCTGGCCCAGAATAAAAAGGAATTATTCTAAAAGTACCAGTTAGTTACATGTAAAATAACCCAAATAGTTTGCAAAAGCTCTAACACTAAAACATACATTCAGTTTGTGTTAATGAAGAACAATAATACCAGAGCAGAGTGCAGGGATACAAACTGGCACAGCTCTGCATCTGGAAGAGTACACAACTCTGATTTTGGGGTGCTTGAAGAGTTTAGGCAGGAAGGGATGAAACAGTGCTTAAAATCACATTTCCCCTGAATCTCTCTCTCAAAATACATACCAGCTCTACAATAATTATTTCAGAATGTCAATCAGACTAATAAGAAAATAGCCTCATATGGTTCTTTTAAATTCCACCTCTAAAATAATGCACTTTGTCATCCTGAAATTTCTAGCTCAGTTTTATAAGATGGAAGGTGTAGATTAGATTTTTTTCTGTGCTTCCTGGGAGTCCACAATAACTTGGAAGTCCTTTGAAGCTGAACTTGTGCTAACATGACCTTCTTTAACTGCTAAAATAAAGATGTTCTCATTGCAGTGCTACAAGTAGCAGTGTGAATGCAGAACAACTTCCCAATTTTCACAATTATGTCAATCTAAAATTGCCATCATTATCACAGGAATGAGACCCATGCTATTGAAGTTTCCAGCAAGGCAGAGTGTGTGCTCCGTGCACAATGCAAGGAGCTGTTTCCTGGAGCCAGGAATCAATAGCCTTTCGACTGATCAGTGTGTGCATCCTGGAAGGGGGAGCTGCTCTCCCAGCCCTCTCCTCCCCTCTGAAGCCACCCCAGCAGTCAGAGTTGTGTCTGCACACACAGGAGTGCAGCCAACCTCTTCCCTTCCCAGTGAGGTGAGGAAGAACAGAGATGAAAGGATAACTTTATCTTTTCTAATTGCATAACAAAGTCACCCGAGTTTCTGGGTGGGCCCCTGTTCCTTTACATATTTAATTTGCTTTAGTCCTGCTGCACCCTTCCTGCATGCAATGATTCCTGTTTTTGGTGTTGCACTGCCCTGTTGGTGTTTGCTGGTATGGAAAGGCCTGAACTTTGCTTTATTCCACCTTGACATATCCTTAGTCAAGAGGAGCAGGAGGGAGGAGAGTGGCAGTTGGCTGGGAAGGCTTTGTCTGGAAAGCAGCAGCGTGGGGAATGCCATCTGTTCCAGCTATCCATGGTATTGTCTGCATCAGAACCCCAGCAGCCACAGTGCCTCCACACCCACACCCATCTCAGAGCTGTGGGGAGGGAGAAGTGCAGGGACCAGGCACTTCCACTGTCAATGGTCTTAAATAATGTATTGAACATTAATGCATATACCTAATATACACCTGGGGGTCCACCTTGTCTAACCCCAGGAGTTCCAGACTCAGGTAGCCTCAGTTAGCTCTGGCTTGATGGACCATGGCTGAATTTCCAACTACTCTGAATTCCTTATACCATAATAGTTCATGTCACCAACACCTACCTTGGCATGACAAAATAAAGCAATAATTAGTGTGAGCATTTGATTCTCTCTTCCCTCTTTTATGTACAGTGATTTCAGGCAAGTAAAAGATAGATCAGACTCTGAAAATGTCTTTCTGGGTACTTCCATGATCATCTTTAAACTAAAACCAAGAAAAGCCCTAGCTCTGTGTACACAGATAAATCATTCCTCCAAATCCATATCTACACAGTGCTTGCTGCAGTCTCTCATTTGTTAATAATTCAGATTTGGTGTCTACCTCCTATAAATGTGCCCAGTCCCTGTCATCCTTTCATTTTCCATTTAATCTTGTTACAGGCAGTAAAATTAAAAGTCTTGGGTTTGTCCTCTTGCTTTTTTGTGAGGAAGAGTTTGTATCACCATGTGGACAGTCAGGAGTTGTGGTGTTGCTGTGTTTGCAGGCCCTGGGGTGGTTTGCAAGGGTTTTTTTTGAATTGTGCATGCCTTAAATTTATTTTGAAGGTATAAAACACCTAGTAATTTAAAGACACCCCTGGTGGTTTGCTGTTCTTCATTAGGATGTAGAGTTCTCTTGGAGGATGTGTGTGGGATTCCAGGGTTGGGGAAATCACAGGTTGAACACTGGGGCTGGGAGAAGGAGCAGTTCCTTGGCTGAGCAAACCCCAGCCCACACCTGCAGAGACAGTTCACTGGAATGGAACTGGGACTGGGGCTTTGGGCAAAGCACCTGTGCATGGGCTCCAGGAGCTGCTGAAATCTGGAGGGGTTTTTGCTGCATAAATTCAGCAGGGCCAGAGAGATGCATATTTGTTAAAAGCAAACGCGAAAATCTAAAGCAGTCTCCTAATGAGATCTCCATTTGGCCACGTCATTATGAGATAATTTTTAGTTGGTGCAGAGTCACTGGATCCATTTCCTCCCTGTGCTGTCTCTGGAAGAGGGGATCAGTGGTGCTGGAAGGAGTTCATGTGCTTCTGTGCTGGGCTGCTGAGGGTAGATCTCTGAGGTTTTGCTTAAGGCTCTTTTGCTCACCTGCCTAAAACTGCAGTGATGAGTGAGTAGGGTTAATACCTGTTTTTTAAAAATGTGCATTTTTTTCCAGCAAGCAGAAATTATAAACCTGCTCAGCCAACATGAATACATTTAATTTTTAAAAATATGTTGAAAGTGGCATTGTATGCCATAAAAATATACATTATGTGCCAAGACAAGAAATTGATGCTCTCCTATAAAATACAGTAAACACCTCCTCCCTGCCCTTCCTTTGGCTGTCGATCAGATTTCAGAATCATGAAATTTTACAGTATTACTGGTTAGAAGGGCTCCCCACTGGGAGCAGATGCCATCTCTGTCTTCATAGACTCAGAGAAAGTCCTGACATGTTTCATGGCGTTCATACGTGGAAGTCTGTGAAATGGAAAGGAAAACAGCTTTTTCTGTCAACCTGTCACTGATATAAGCTCTTACATTTCATTAGAATGACTAAACTTTAAAGCTGTTTCTTCAGTGCTGAGTATATTTGAGAACTCCCAAGTGTGATCAGATTTATAGAGTCCCAGTGTATGATAGAAGACCAAAGCATTTTGTGGCATGATATTAAAAATTCATTCAGATACTCGATAAAGCGTGGATGACAAAAGTCTGAAATGGAATAAGGTAGAGTGAATTTCTCCATGGTTTATTGACCTTGATTCCTCTACACAAAATAAATAGACAGAATGGACTAAAATCTCTTCTTTATGAAGGCAAAATCCTGGCAGTCAAAGACAGGCTCATAAAAATGCTCTCTGTGGCACACACCTTGGCAATGCAGGAAGTTGTAGGTGATGGGGATTTATTGCTGGTGCCGCAGTGTGTGTCTGTATTTCAGGGAAGGAGAAAGCAGGGGCTGCTTTATGAGGTTACTGATGTTATGCTGTGGAGAACAGAGAGAGAAAACACACCTACCCTCGCCACTCTGTGCTCTTTCCCTGAAGGTATCATAAGGTAAAACACTTCCCTTTGCATATCCATTTTTATTTGTTTGGAAAAGGAAGAGAAAAGGCAAATCCCACAGAATGAGGGGTTTGACATCTCTCCCTGCTGGAAAAGGCTGGGGCTCCATACTGCTCTGAGAGGTTTTCCTGCCTTGCTGCAGTCGGAGAGCAGAATGCCTCATTGGTTTCAGATATTAAACTTTTGTGCAGAAAGCCCAGTTGGAGCTGGTGTGACAAATGGATTTTACCTGCTGCTGAAAAACACAGCCCCCACCTCTCCAGCCCTCCCGTCCTGCCTAACCTGGCCCCCAAGAGCACTGGAACAGAAAGCTGCCCTTAGGCACCATCTGTTTCTGCCAGCTCCCACTTCGGGCCCTGCCTTTACATCTGTTAAGTGGAGGCAGCTTACTTGATGAGTTGTTTTGAAGAAATATCTGGTCTCCCCACCATGTTCATTAACCATTGCAGATCTGTTAAAGACAGGCTCTGTGATGCAATTTAGCCATAGTTAACTGAATTCATGGAAGTCACAGTCATGGATTATTTTTGCATCCCGCAGGGATAGAGAGCAGAAGTGTTTTAGCAACACTGTTTTCTCTTCCCTTTGAAAATAAAATTCTTTCCTGTTTGCCTTGAGAAATCCCATTTTAAAGAGTGATGAAATCTGAAGGGGATTTAAAGTGACTCAAGGATGACTGCTAATTTGTTACTCCTCCTTGTAAAACACAACCAAGCTGCATCCATAGGACATGCTAAAACAATTATATTAATCATGTTTCCCTCCCAATAAAGAAAAGCAACTGTTTATTCCTAGCACCTCCTTAAGTACTCCAAAGCTACTGATTTGTTAAGCTGGCATTCTTCTCACGGGCAGACCCAGCTTTCTGGAGCCACTGGAATTTTTTCATGGCCAGTGATCAAGGACTAAAAGAAACAAAACAAAAATCCACTTAAAATACTTCAGAAAAATAGATTCAGTATGTTTGTGTTTGGATTTGTTTGAGTCAGAAAACAGTTTAATGGGCATTCAGGGAAAGCAGGCACCATCCAGTTTGTGTAGAAGGGAGCACAACACAAATAGAGAGGAAAGATGAAGTGCAGGGGAAGGGAAGGAAGTCTTGTTTTACAGATGAAGGATCCAGCACAGAAAAGGAGGAAGGGGGATTTTCCCAAAGTTTCTGAAGTGTTTTGGCCAGGAATTAAATCAATGGTTTTAATAATCTCATGGCCTTGAGCCATAAGTGTGGGTCTGTCAGTTCTGTGCTGGCTGGACACACTGCTCAGCGACTTCTCCACGTGTAAAGAGTCACTTGAGAAGCAAAATCTGGCCATAATACAAATGGAATTTTCTTTTATTGTATATCTTACATTTTCATCTGAAATGATGCCCTGAAGCTACAATTATGCTTTATAATAAATGCTATACAGAGATGTCCCTGTTGGGTTTAAGGATGAGGCTAATTTCTATATTAGTTAAAAGCTGGCACCTCCGAATCTGAGTCAGATGTAGTAAAATAAATCGGAGAAAAAAAACTTATCAAAGCTTGATTTCCCATAGAGAGTTAATTGAAACCTTTGATTGATGCTTTTTTCTCTTGGAGTTGTTCTAACATTTCTCTTGTGTGCGTTCCTGGGTGGGAGCGAGGTGTGATCACACGCTGCAGCCTTTCCTTCAGACTCATCGGGGCTCTGCACCAACTGGCCGCCTTTTGCAGAAAACTCACATGAGCTTAATTAGCTTTGAAATCTCTTGTCAAATGTGGGTGAAATTGGCCAATGAGTTCAAAAATTTTGAGGAGGTTGAACAGAGAGGGAAACTCGGGGACTGGTGGCACAAGCTGTGTTTTTGGGGGGAGCGTGAGCGAGGGAGGCTCTGCGAGGGTTTTGTGTGTGGTGTAATGATGCCAACAGACAGAGATGAGATATCACAAAACTCAACTTGACATGTTGACTCAAAAGATGACACTTACACTGTTTATTCCAATTGCCTAAGCAGAGAAAAATAAAAAGCTGGGTTCTGTTGCCTTTACCCACACAAGTACTTGCATTGCTCTGCTATAGTTGGTAATTGGTCTTTAGCATTTCACTCCCTCCTTAGGCAGGTACTCTTGTAGTGAGGAAAGGTAACAAGTGCTGTCTGAGTTAAAATTATTTGTAATATATATGTGTGATACGTGGAAGGGCACTGTCCTACACTCCCCTGGCTTTCTAAGCGTAGAGCTCTGGTGACATCAGGAATATTCTGCAATTTCCTTGTCTAAACACGCCACTTGGCAAACACATGACATGCATAAGAATTAGCAATTCTCACAATCTAAAGAGAATTATCTGTTTGTCTCTAGGCGATTCACAAAAATATGCCCATAGCAATTTCAGGCATTATAAATCCATCCAGGTTGGTTCTGACCATGTTGCAGAAGTAATTTCGACTGGCACATCAGATGAAAGAACAGATTTGAAAACAGTAGCATGCATGGCCCTGAAGGTTTTATCTTGGCTAATATTCCAGGCACCTTATGGCACTACTTTGGGTTTCTGTGAAGACTCCAAATAAAGTGTCTGTAGCCTGATGAAAGATTTAACACATTTTTTTCCTGAACAAGCTTTGTAAATGTTACGCTAAAGATAAAGAATGTACTCGCTGATGGGAAGCAGCTTATTTTTCAGAGTGCTCTTCACTAAAAGCACCCTTTACACTCAGTGCTTCTGCATTTCCAATGTATTTCCTCCACTATGTGCAGCAGTGGAGGTTCTGTAACAATGACACTGGAGGATGCAAATCTGGGAGTTCATTCCCACTTTTAAATAATGCCCATGGAAATTCTGTCATTTACCTTTTAGCAAGGTACCTTTGTGGCTCCTGAGAGAAACAGCCAGAACAGATACACCCACTGAGAGGACTGCATGAGGGTCAGTCAGAGAAATAAATGTATTATGTTTAGCAACACAACCTGTATTATGTGTGACCTGAATGATGAGGGTGAGAGCAGAGACTCTTGCAGGAGGTGGCTTTAGGTGGCCTCAGAAAATCACAGTTTGCTCTTCATGTGAAAAATAAGATGTCTGTCTGCTGCCTTTATTTGTGTTTTGTCCCCTTTTCCATTAGCTTCTACAGAATTCCAGGGGTGGATTTGGGCACCTCCTTTGGGTGTCTCAATGAGAAGCACGTTGAAGACTTTGTAGACTTTGTTTTAGCAGCAGCAGTCTCCTTGGGTTCTCTGCAACCCAGCGACAGAGATCATCTCCTCTAGGTGGTGGTGCTTTGAGAACAGCTCCTCCTCAGTCCCCAAATATTTTAGGAGCATTTTCTCCTTCCAAGGCAAGTGTAGGTGAGAGAAGGGAAACACACAAATACCTGGGGACAGAGAAGAGCTCTTTGCTGCTTCTGCTTTGGAGCTGGTAAATGTTTCCTGTGTCCCCTTCTCCTCCTCAGGTGCTTGGCTGACCTTTTCCTGAAAGGATCTGCTGCTGTGAGGCCTCTCAGGGCTCCTGTGCCTCAGGAGGCTGGGTAATATTCCAGCTGAATAGGGTCCTAAATGCTAGAGGGCTCTCACTCACAATTCCTGGCCATTTATTCCTGTAGGTTACAAATCACAGTGAAGGGCCATGAGTGCTGTGCCTGGGCAGGCACTGAGCACACCCAGGGCTGGGGGCTCAGGTAAGGCCAGCATGTTTGGCTGGAAATTCTGCTTCAGCTCAATATTGCATCCTTAGTAGGATTAAAAGTATCATCTGCCCATTTATTTAGATATTTCAATTGGAGAGAGTTTACATAGAAACACGGATAGGAATTTCACTTGGAAAGTGAGGAAATAAAGCCTGAAAAGGTTGTAACATGCCTGGTTCTCAAAACCAAATATAGTCTTGCACACCCTGGCCTGTCCATTTTTCCCCCAACACCTCAGAGAGCAGTGGCCTTGCATGATCACAGTTGTTCCAAATACTCGGAATTAAAAGAGTTTTATTTTCACAAATGTAACAAATACAGAGGGCATGGCTTCAGTGACAAGGGGGAAGATGGACTGCATGCTTTCAGATCTGAAATATAATCAAAATATTCCTTAAATTTTGTGACTGAGAGCTAACTACAGCTATTCCTTATTCTGGTGATTTTAATGAGATGTTCTGTCACTGCCCAAATTACAGGTTTGCCCCCCTGCTCTTTGTACCATAAATAATGAAGAGCAGTGCACTATTAGAGAGGCCTAAGCCACATTTGTGAGACCTTAAAGACCTGTCAGGAAAGGATTATTCCCTGACTTTTTCTGTGTTTTCATGGCAACTGGCAGCTCCTGCAGCTGGAAAACCAGCTCTGCTGTGTGTTGCAGTGGGTCTGAAGCTGGAGCTGTTGGGGCTGTTGCCCTGTTTGTGGTTGCCCTGTGTAGCCTTACTTTAAAAGGGCTTGGGAGCACTGGAGACACAAATACAAACATACTTATCCCTTACTTTAAAGGCAAAAATAAAATTAAATGGGCTGAAGGAAAACTATGTCTCATTTATGTGCAATAATAATATTTTTGGTGTAGTGTTGATATTAAAAATGTTTAAAAAGGATTAGATCATTTAAATTTAAAGCTCTTGAGTTAAACAAGAACAAAAATGGTCTATTAAGCCAATTTAAATAAATTAATTGACCCTGTTTATCTTCACACATATCAGCCAGATTTTAATTTCTATTTTTTCCCAGCCTAATAACTTGGATATTAAGTTTTATGCTAGAACACATGTACAACTTTGCTTTTTTAGTTTCAGATTCAATCTGTGCATTACAGCTGTATGAGAGGACGCCACAGCCTCCCTCTGTGGTATTTGCCAGCCCTTATCGTTATTGCTGGGGCTCTAAAATGATCAGCTTTAAGTTCCATTATATGACAGTCATGAAAACATTACATTGGATGGGAATGTAATTGCAGGAGGAAAAAGAAACCAGCCAAGCCTGCCTCCTGTGAGGGGCTGTAAAAGCAGGTTCCACTCCGAGCAGCCACCGCAGGTGCCGCAGCCCTGAGTGGCCGTGCTGTGGCAAATGCACAAAATCCCAAATCCTCCTGCACACCCTGATCAGGGAGCCCTGCAGGGATTTCAGGGGGTTGGAAGCTGGCATGAGGATTGTGGGTGCTTGATGCCCCACTCAGGTCCCTGGTGCTTTGTCCCTCGGAGGTGGGAGTGTAGGAAAAGCCAACCAGGAGGCTTCCCTGTGAGGGACACGGCCAGGCTGGGGTCACTGACCTGCTCCAGTGCTCAGCTTGTGGGGCTGCAGAGGTGGGCAGGCTGGGGAGATGTTTTAGGGCTTTTAACTCAATGGCCACCACTGGGGCTGTTGGGCACTGTGGGAACAATCAGCCTGGTCAGGAATGTGGATCTGCAGAGCATCAAACCCTTTCCTCTTGCAAACCCAACCCACGAGTCCAGTTCTGCTGTAAGCCATGAAAATAGGTTCTTGTTCTGTCAAGATCCAGTGTAGGGATGTTATTTGCATTTTATAAAAGAGAGATTTAAGGGAGAATTTTACAGATTTCTAAATATCAGTGGTGTTGAGTTTGTTTGTTTATTTTAGGAGGGGTTTGCAGGTGGTAGATGCTGCTGGTTTTGTTTAGCCTGCATGGTGTGACATTTGAGAGCCTGGCTCTTTCTGCTTTTGGTTCAAGTTGCT
>NC_135284.1:9795839-9853339 GCF_051311805.1 Agelaius phoeniceus
ATTTGTAAATCACAGTGTCCTCTTGTAGCAGACTTTTTATTGATTACTCAAAAGAGGTAGTCGAGCTTAATAGCAAAGCTGAAATGAGTCTTGAAGAAGTGCTATTCCTGCAGCATGATAAAACTGAATCCTGTGAACATGAATAAAGCTCAACATACACAGCAACACCAACACTGTAAAAGCTGGCAGGATCTACTGTTCCTGGGAAATGGGAAAACCTCCTGGCTCCAGAATAAGCTGAGAGGTCACTCCCAGCCCTCCAGGATTGTCCCAGCATGGAGAGAGCTCAGAGGTCACTCCCAGCCCTTCAGGATTGTCCCAGCATGGAGAGAGCTCAGAGGTCACTCAGCCCTCCAGGATTGTCCCAGCATGGAGAGAGCTCAGAGGTCACTCCCAGCCCTCCAGGATTGTCCCAGCATGGAGAGAACTCAGAGGTCACTCCCAGCCCTTCAGGATTGTCCCAACATGGAGAGAGCTCAGAGGTCACTCCCAGCCCTCCAGGATTGTCCCAGCATGGAGAGAGCTCAGAGGTCACTCCCAGCCCTTCAGGATTGTCCCAGCATGGAGAGAGCTCAGAGGTCACTCCCAGCCCTTCAGGATTGTCCCAGCATGGAGAGAGCTCAGAGGTCACTCCCAGCCCTTCAGGATTGTCCCAGCATGGAGAGAGCTCAGTCACTCCCAGCCCTTCAGGGTTGTCCCAACATGGAGAGAGCTCAGAGGTCACTCCCAGCCCTCCAGGATTGTCCCAGCATGGAGAGAGCTCAGAGGTCACTCCCAGCCCTTCAGGATTGTCCCAGCATGGAGAGAGCTCAGAGGTCACTCAGCCCTCCAGGATTGTCCCAGCATGGAGAGAGCTCAGGCACTCCCAGCCCTCCAGGATTACTCCAACCTTGAGAGCTGTTGTCTCTGAATGGAACTGGCCTGAATTGCTGGATCATAGGAGATGGAAGCATTAAGGAGCTGGCTGTGGATGTAGGACTGGAAGGATGTGGATGTTTAGGGATTTATAAATTCACAGCATTTAAGGCAATGAGGGTGTGATCTGCTGTGACCTCCTGTCTAGAACAGGCCATATGATCTCACTAATTAATTGTACTGCCTGGAGTACAGTAACTCTGACTGAATGCGGGCACAACATTTAGGCAAGGTTTTAATTTTTTATTAATTTTTTTTTCAGTTAGGGAAAATCTGCCCCATTTTTAAGTGAAGAATATTAAATTATTCCCCATTTTTAAAATATGCACCAGTCTAGGTTGGTTTCATCTGGGTTTTCCCCATTGCATCTTGTTATTCACTTGCTTTTTAGACTGAAGATAAAGCCTACAGAGTTTTTGTGGGGAGAACATGTTTGAAATCTCAGAGCCTCCCTGTTACTAAATTTTCAAACGAGATGAGAATGGAACTTCCAATCTTTTGGTATCTACAGTCTATAAAGTAGAAGGAGCCTCTACCTCTCCAAAACATCCCTTGTGAAATTCCAAGGCTCTGTATTCACAGAGAATATCTCTGGAGAAAGCAATGAATTTCCTTGCCCTACCTAATCCATCTCAAAACTGCAGAGCACAGGTTGAGTGTTTAAAATTCCTTTCTGTACAAGATGCAGGTGCTTTGCTGGGATCATCCAGCCAGAAATTCAGTGTACATTTTTGTCTGTGAGGTAGTGGTGACCACAAAGATTGAAGATCTGAAGCTCCTGCTCCTTCCAGGCATCCTGTGGATCCTCATATTCCAGAGGGAGTTGTTTTGCATTCCCTCCTGCTTTGGTGTGTCCCTTCTTTCTTGGCAGAGTTCAGTGGGAAGTCCTGTGTTTGACATTCAGGATGTCCCTGGCCCTGCTGTGGGGCTCACCTTTGGAGGAGATAATTCCTGACAGTGAGAAGTCTCATTGCAGCTGGAAAGGGAGCACGTGGGCAGTGTCAGTAATGCTGCATTGGCCACAGCCCTGCACAGCTGCTGCTGGCAAAACTCCTGCATTTTCCACCACCCTCATGGACAGGAATAACTTTTTGAGCACTGAGCTAAAAGCCAGCTGTTCAAAGCAATCCCTTGCCTTGGCTGTGACAGGTAATTTGCCACTGCTGATAACAGTCATGGAGCCTGTGATAATATTTTTGATATAGGAGTTTTTACCACATAGTCTGGGGGTAGGTTAATGCAGCAGTGGGGAAGAAAAAGCCCAACCAAACCCCAAGCATTTTTCTTCTATCTGTGCTAGGAGAGCATTGGTGGTAAACTGAGGACCTGGCATTCCCCAGTGGATATTTGTACAGGAGGATGCCTCTTAAAATAGATCTTTGGGTCTTACCTGAAGCTGAGGGACAGCAGAGGATCAGCTCCAGTCTGCTTCCTGTGAGCAGGGACAGGACTCAGGGAACAGCTGGAGCTGGGCCAGGGCAGGTTTATGTTGGATTTCAGGAAAGGTTCTTCCCCCAGAGGGTGCTGGCACTGCCCAGGGAATGGGCACAGCCCTGAGGCTGCCAGAGCTCCAGGAGCTCCAGGGATGCCCAGGTTGGGATTGTTGGGGTGTCTGTGCAGGGCCAGGGCTGCACTGGGTGATCCCTGGGGGTCCCTTGCAGCTCAGGATATTCTGTGACCCTCCCACCTGTGTGCTGTGTGGCCATGAGCACTGTGAGCCCCAGAGTGGGGGCACTGCAGAGGTGCAGAACCAGCCTGGGAGCAGCAGCAGCTCTGGCTCAGAGCACAGGGGGCTCACAGGGCTCTGGGGCTGAGTGCAGGAGGTGCTCAAGGACAGAGAGGTGCAGGAAATGAGAAGTTCCCCTTCCTGTCCTGCTGGGACACCCCAAGGGATCCCTGCTGCCACTGCTTGTTGGTAAAGGCTGCAGTGCTGGGTGCTGTGCTGGACAACACCCCCAGCTGCCAAAGAATCCCAGAAGGGTTTGGGGTGGAAGGGACCTTAAAGCCCATCCAGAGCCACCCCTGCCATGGCAGGGACACCTCCCACTGTCCCAGGCTGCTCCCAATGTCCAGCCTGGCCTTGGGCACTGCCAGGGATCCAGGGGCAGCCCCAGCTCTTCTGTTCAGGCAGGCAGCAATGAGTATTCTTATTCTCAGCCACTCCTTGAACAAAAAAAATGGCAGAGTTCAACTGATAAATCATATTCCTACCTCTAAAAAGAGAAATACAGCTCCTGTTTTAAATTCAATTCTTATAGCTGCTGCATTCTGGGGAAAAAAATAATGCTTTCATTTCGTAATAAGAGATCACAGATTCCAAATTATAGAATCATGTGTGTCAAAAAGGAAAGTTGAGCCAGCAAGGCCAAAGTGTGCCATTGTCCTTACAATTTATATTTACTTGCTCTACATTTAGAATAATCCTTCTCTTCCCTCAGGTCTAGCACAGACAATTTATCAATTGTACAAAAATGATAAAGGCAGCAATAAATAATAACAGTAATAATAATGCATAACAACTGTGCAAGTGATGAATTATAAAGCAGAGAGTGGAAAAGGGAATGAAAGCACAGCACAGAAGC
This sequence comes from Agelaius phoeniceus, assembly GCF_051311805.1. Taxonomy (NCBI): domain Eukaryota; kingdom Metazoa; phylum Chordata; class Aves; order Passeriformes; family Icteridae; genus Agelaius; species Agelaius phoeniceus. Next base: position 9,799,337 of record NC_135284.1, read on the forward strand.
CAGTTTGCAAGGCTGAGTACACAGGCTGAGCTATTTTTCTGGTGTTATGACAATGAGGAACATTTATGGGAGTTTGCAAACAGCTTAGAACACAAATCATTTTGTTTCAGGTTATATTTATTGGGCTTTGTTAAGGGGTTTTTAGTATCCATTAAAATCCAATGTTCAGAGGTTTATAGCTCAGCTGTTAAGGTCTTATCCCTAAGGATCAATTGTTTTGGGTTGTTTGGGGAATTATTATTACCATTATTATTTATACAATTCAGTTTAACTTATTTAGGCTACCGTGAAGACACAGAACTCAAAAGCTAAAGAGGTCTTGGTGGGGAAAGAAGAGAAAAGATGGATTTTTATTATTTATGTTTTGTTTCTGATATGATTTCTACATCTATTTTATCCTAGGAATCAGTGGAATCTCTCTTTGTGTGGGTTTCAGTAGCCATGTTGTGCTCAGAGTTGCTGCAGCCTGCACAAGAGAGCAGCCCCTGAGCAGTGCTGCCTGTGCTGGATTGCTGCTGCTCTGTGCTCATTGCTCTAAGTGAAAATAAAAATAATTTTCAGTTGGAATGATATAATTTTCCAGAGGTCATGCACTTTAGTTGGTGGAAGATGAGATCTATACTGAAAATAGGCATGGTGTGTCTAGGGCCTGATCCAGGTCTTAATGCTTTTTTCTTCTTTTTTATTTCTTCTATTTACTGAGACCAACATTCTCTAAGAAAAATGCCTTCTTTTCCTGCACACTTTATAAACACATACAGTGAAAGTAAGCAAATCCTAGGGAATGTACCATTTAATGGCCCAGAGAGATGAGAAGTAGAGGGTTGACAGCAGAAGGGGGTAAGTGACTTGCCTGAGGTGATCCTGATAGCCAGTGACAGAGGTGGATCTCCTGAGTCCTAGCCCAGGGCTATCTTTCCTCCATCATCTTGCTTTTCAACCCACAGTGCAGGATTTCTGGTGAGAGGTGAGTCAGATCCAAAGGGTATTGCTGGATCACTCCCACTTAGGTGGATGTGGAGAGTTAAGGACCTGACACACAGGGAAAAGGGCAAATAACATATCTGATAGTTGTTCCATAAACAAGCATGGGAGCAATGAACTGTGCTCTTGAGAAAAAAAATAGAAATTCTTAAAATGCACCTATCTTGGCATTAATATAGTGACTGTTCTTATTTCAATCATTTTCTGTTGTACCCAGCTTCCTTTGAGGCAGTATTTCCCAGCTGTTTTTTGTTTAATTCTAAATATTCATGACATTAATTCTATTTAAGTCCTATGCTGTTATCTGAGACAAAATGTCAACATTTTATGACAAACTGCTGTATCCATTGCTTAGAGTGTCCCTGAGGAACCTGTTTGATGTGGCTGACTATCAATCTCTGATAGAAAACCTGATTGACACCAATAAAAGCTTGGTAGTTCTCATTTCCCCATTATAAAATGATCCCAACAGCTCAATAGCCATCCAAGATCTTTAGAGTGTTTTTAGCCTGTGCATAATTCATCATCTCAATTATTGTGCTTTTTTAACTTCCAATTTTGGAATATCAGACCTTCTCCATCAGATCAATAGAGCATCCAGTTGCTTTCTTAACCCTTTCCTTTCTTGCTGCAATCACACAGGACCCCAGGTTCCTTCTGGGCCCTGGAGAGGCATCTTTGCATCCTCTTTGCTTCCTGCCACAACCCTTTCCATGGGTTATTCTTTTTCACTTGGCTCTATGAAGTGTAAGCTCCAGACCATCCAAGATCTGTCATGCATGCAGAAGAAAACAAGTTGTTGCCTCCAACCTCTTGATTCTGTTCTCAAAGTTAACTCAACCCTCACTTCGCCGGTTGGGTTTTTTTCTCGTTGTAATTTCTATTTCTGGCAGCGGTGAAGAAAGGAAGAGACTCTCAGACCCCAGACTGTGAATATAATGCTGACAGTAAGAAAAAACATTTAAGAGGAATCTCTGTGAGATACTGAGGTCAAACTTTGGCCATCTGGCAGTTGGGAAGAGCCATGTGTGAAGGCACGCCAGGCACCTGCTGAAGGCAGAGCTGCAGCAGCAAAGCCTTCAAAGATTTGCTGGCTGCTCTCAGCCATCGCTTGGGTTTCATTTGTAGCTTCTCTTATCGAGCACAATTTCTAAATGAGGATGGTTGCTTCACTTTAAGGACGTACAAATGACTTGCCCTCACCTGTCAAGCATGATCCTTGTATTTTACCAGGCCCATTATGAACGCAATCTTTCTGTCGAAAATTTGCATACCTCCTTTCTTGAAAAGTAATGACAGCAATTTCTTTCCCTGCGCTCACTTTCTGAGTGTCTCATTTAACAGCACCTGGGAAACCGACAGGCGCAGAGATGAGAAGTGAAAGAGAGCAGTTGATTAAATCATCATCAAGTCGGGCCTCAGAAAGTCAATTCTGCTTCCCGTCTGCAATGATATCCTTTTATCTTAAAGTAATGAGCTATGGCACTTTTGCATCCGGTAATGCGATAAGTTCTATTAGCATGTTCCATTTGCTTCACAAGCAAGGGCAAGTCATTTCAGTAAGCTCATATCACTGCAATCAAAGCAATTGGCTTCACAGGCAGAGAAGAAAGAGGAAAGGCTCAGGGTGATTTTTATGGATCACAACACAGTGTAAAAAATAGATTCTTGTATTATTTTAACCCGTAACATGCTTTGCTTCTTGTCAATCAAGGTGTTTTTATTTCATTAGCCTGTAAGTACCTGGAAGACTCAAATTCCAAACAGGACTCATGAGCTAAGACCAGGAGTTCTGAAAAATAAGAATCTTTTCTTATACAGATAACACCCACTAATGCAGTATTAGGCACTGACTTCATTAACCACTGATTAGTTTAAACCTTTCCTATCGACTTAGTCCATCAGTACAAATGCACGTTTTTATTATTATTTACTATTATTTATTTTTTTTGAACCTTGAAAAACTACTTGTGAGTTGAGAGGATGCTAAACATGACATTACAAACTGCAAATTGCCATCAGTTTGAGAGGCTGCTAAAAATAACATGACAGCTGCAAGTTGCCTGCAGCCAGCAAGGCAGGTAAGGAGGCAGCAAATGTGCATCCCAAGCCCCAGGGGAGAGCATGGAGGCATTTCTCCTTATGGAGCCCTCAGGAGCTGAGGCAGAGACTTCACCCTTCAGTTACAACAGAGAATGACTCCCTGAGATCAGGATTCCTCTGTGTGTGTGTGGCTGGCAGTGCCTGCTGCCAGGTCTGGTGGGATTTGGGTGCCTGACTGGTGCTGGGCACTTTCTGAGGGTGCTGAGCTGTCACAGACACATTTTATGAAAAATCCTTTCCTTAGGATTTTTTCTCCTGAGAAGCTGAGAGGCCTCAGGAACAAAATGTAACCAATGGTTATCTGCTGCTGTGGAATGCAACAGGTGCATCTGGGATTGGGCTCATGGGGTTGTTTCTAATTAATGGCCAATCACAGTCAGCTGGCTCGGACTGTCTGTGCAAGACACAAGCTTTTGTTATCATTTCTTCTTTTTCTATTCTTAGCCAGCCTTCTGATGAAATCCTTTCTTCTTTTCTTTTAGTATGATTTTAGTATAATATATATTATAAAATAATAAATCAGCCTTGTGAAACATGGAGTCAGATCCTTGTCTCTTCCCTCATCCTGGGACCCCTGTGAACACCATCACACTGAGCTGAGGAATACATGGCACTGTTATTTTCCATCTGGAAATTACATTTAATCCTCCCTGGCCCTGGTGGGAGCATCATCGTGCCCTGGGCTTGGGCAGGTGTGGGGTCACTGGGCAGTGACACCATGACAGCAGTGACACCATGACAGCAGTGACACCTGGGCAGTGCCACCATGAGGAAGCTGCTGGATCTGTGGCATCTGGGCCACAGAAGGTGCAGTAACCTCCAGCCCCAGCTCCCTTTCCAAATAACAAAAGAAAATTTGTTTCTTCCAGGGCTGGTTCCATGTGTCCCTGGGGTGACACGGAGCTGGGGCAGCCTGGCAGGACAGGGGGTGGCAGCCCCCAGCAGCTCCTGTGTCACCTCCCCAGCAGCGCCCAGCAGCCTCCCAGTACCTCCCAGTGCCTCCCAGTGCCACAGCTCCCAGCCTGCCCCTGCAGGGGAAATCCCTGCAGATACAGGGGGCAACACAGCAGAACCAAAGCTCAGAACAGGACTTGTCTGCCAGGAAATCCCCCCTTGGCTTTACAACAACTTCCTGTGGCCCACCAGGAATATTTGGGCTTCCCACCATTAGAAGGATAAATCCATGTCCTAGAGAAATGTAAGGTGGATCATCCTTATCCTGGACAGCAATATAATCCAGAGTTTTCATTCTAATACTCAACATGTCATTCTTTCTAATCAAACCATTGTTTTGCTGAAGGTAGAGCTAAAAGGAACTACTAATTGTGTCATTTTATAATATGAAACAATCATAAACATCCTGGGGGGGGAGGAATTAAAAGAATTGCAGCTGAAAAACATTCTAAGTTCTGAATATTTCTCTTGTAAGGGGCCCAAGATAACTTCAAATGTCCAAGACTGATACATTTCAGCTGAAGTGAAGTAGTTTGGATAAAATGGAATTCAGATTAAAGGTCAACATTGCAATCTTTTGTCCAGACTTCAGTAATTTGTGTAAAATGGGATTTTTTGGTGAATAATCCATAATTTTAGCTTTTAAGAAAGCAGACCTTAAACTTCTCAGACCATCTCTGTTTCAGAGCCATTCGTTGCAGTGAATCACAGTGGATAATGGTGAGGAATTGCTAAGCAGACTGTGATGTTAACCAATTTGTGAGATGCTATATATATATAAATATATATATATATATATATATAGATAAGATTCCTTGGCAGGGAGCTCCATGCTGAATGCTTCTTGCAGCAAAGTCACAGATAGGAAGGAAAAAAGTGAAATTCTTGCTCTTAGTTTCTTTGTGGCTCTGCCGGTCTCCATTTCATCAATTAGAAAATTGCCCATTTATTCCCTGTCTGGGTCTCCTTTCATCTAGGAGATGTTTTTTTCTCCTTTTTTCTTGGAAGCAAAGGTCTAATTGTATAGCTAAAATACCATCTTTGCCCTTTCCAGGGCTGCCAGTTTGTCATTGGTGAGAGATGGACAAGAATATTGTAAATGTCAGTGTGAACAGGCTGAGGTCTGGGTTTTCCCTCATTTTCTTCAGATTTCTTTTCAGCAGACAGATGAGTAGAATCACTTTGTTCAGAGCTGGCGTTGCAGCAGCTCTGACTCCTTTGGTGGCAATGATAAATGGCTCCAAGATATGAAATAGCTGTTCCAGCAAAGTCCATTGAGCAGAATAGAGAACAATGCCCTCCTCAATGTCATTGTACATGAGATATTCAATGATTGCCACTTTTTGCACAAGAATGTGTTCAATCAGCAAAGTACAGAGAAATCCATGGTGTTGCTTCAGCCTGAATGAGCTGGTGAGGGGGCTCAGACCTTTACTCAGCTTGATTTGGACCAGGCTCTCTCAAGTTATTAAAATGGGCTCAAATTAGAGCTGTCACCACATAGGGTGTCTGATTTTTGAAACGTGGCTTTGGGATCAGGCTCATTCCACGGGTGCTCTGGGAAATGTGCTGTGCATTTTAACTCTCTCCACCTGGGCCAGAGGGCTGGGGAGGTGCAGCTAATCTTTAACCTGATCTCCAGTTTCCCTTTTCTTCTAAAAAACACAGCAGCAATTATCCCTCAGCTGGGAATTGGAAAGTTCTTTTCCCACTTCCCACTGCAGGTCTGTGTGTGCAGACCCCAGTATTGCAGGGAATGCATCTGCTGCAGCCCAGACTGACTGCAGGGCTTCAGAGGCTCAGGCTAGAGCAGAAAAAAGAACTTTCTGGTTTGTTGGTACAGAGATCTTTTGCCTTTATGTGTCTTCTTCCTCACCTGGGCTTGATTTTAGGGGTAATTATTTGAATTTTGACTGCATCACATATATGAACATGCAAGTTTTTGGGTCACTGACTGTGATTAGCATTTCTGGAGCAGGGAGTTGCAGAAATACTGCAAAAGGAAGCTTGAACACTTGGCATGTGTGTGTGTGTGTCAGGTGATGTGATGGCTGGTGGCTTTGGTTATTTAAGGGATTGGAACAGTTTCAGTGATAACTATGGCCACTTTGTGCAAATCACAGTCAGTCTGCTCTCATTATTACCCCAATTATATAGAAATTAAGAGCACCCTTAGCATTTCCATATGTCCTGCAAGATTTTTATCAATGAAGATAATTTTAAGTGAGCTTTACTTGCATTGAATTTTGTTGGTACTCCCATAGGTCCTTTGGGAAAACCACTGAGTCCCTTCTGGCCAGTAGAAGACTTGGAGAAGCACAAAATAGCCAATTTTCAGACTCCTCCACTGAGGAGCCTGTCAGGCTGTGGTCTGAGAAGCTCTCACAGCATTTGGGACCACGTGCATGTGAAAATTTGGCCGTCCAGGGGGCTGTGGGTGCTCAGCAGCTCTGCCCATCTGGGCTTCACTTCTGTGCCCAGAATGAGCTGAGGGCTGGCCAGGGGGTGGTGTAGGGCAAATTAGGCAATTTGGCTCTGGGCTCATCTCAAGCCTGGCCTGGGGGGGCTGTAATCAGTCACAACTTGTGTTCAGAGTGGAGACAGTAAGTGCCTTGAGCCTGTGAATCAGAGCAAGAAGCCTCTGTTTGTTCAGGTGTAAAATGTGTCTGCAGCCTCCTTGTCCTGATTTGTCACATTATCACCCTCAGCTTCCAGTGAAGCTAGTGGCAGTTATCCAAAAATCAGGTCATGCTATCTCTGAATGATATTTTGGATTCCCACTTATTTGCAGAATATTCCAAGGCAGCCTGTGCACAGAGCCATGGTTTCCTCAAAAAGACATGGGAGAGCACTGAAAAAGGAGCTTTTTGTAATAGCCATGGAATACTGAAACACTGCCCAAAGCAGGGGCCAGTGCAAAGTATTTCCATTGCTTCAATTCCAAAACAGTCTGGTGCTCTGAGAACCACAAAGCACTTAAATCATTTTACTTCTTCCTGTGGCCCTGGGAGGTAGGGAAATGCTGGAGGAATTGAGGAATTGAGCGAGCAGTGCAGACTCCAGCCTTCAAATTGACCAGTAATTCTGAATAATCAACTTCACGGCTGTCAGCTTCGGTTCCCAAAATTCCTTCTTCAGCTGTGGGGAACAGTGAGGCTGCAGGAGATGGAAACACCTCGTGCTTCAGCAGCTCTGGGGAGAACTTGCATCCAGAAATGTAAATGAGCCCATCAGAGCACGGGTGGCTGTGTGTGAGCACAGTGCCTGGGCTGACCCTCAGCCATGGGGACAGGTGCACTTGCTCCAGCTCTGTTTCCAGCCTGAGTATCAAACATCTTTCCTCTCCCTTTTTGGCATTACCCCTGCACACAAACTGTCTGATGCTGGGAGTGCTGACTGTGCCAGTGCAGAGTGTGTCCTGCACACACACACACACACACAGAGGTGCTGCACAGATACACAGCCCCAGAGCAGTGCTCAGAGCCCTCTCATCCTCTCCTTCCCTTTTTCCTCCCATCCAGCTGCTCCCCAGAATGCTGCATTGGCCCAGGACAGCAGTGCTGGCCATGGGATCTGCCCTGGTGCCCAACCCTGTGTGAGAGGGCAGAGCTGCCCCAGAGCCAGGCTGGCCAAAGGCAGGGAGCTGTTTGCTGAGTGCATTTATTGCCTTTGCATAATTGATGAACTGGAGGGCTTTGACCATCATCCCTCTCTGCCAGAGGCTGGCACAGAGGGCTCTGGAGGCTGGAGCTGTAAATTGGATGGTGCGCTCCAGCAAAGTCCTGGGGTCAGTGTGGGAATTCAGGAGCAGGGATGGCAGTGTTTGCTCCCAGTGCCATGTGCAGCACAGGCAGTGTTGGCAGGCACCCCAGCTGGCCCAGGCACAGAGCTGTCACTCCTGGGCACGCTGGGAGGGAGCAGGAGCAGCTTTAATGGGCTTGGCACAGCTCTCTTCCATCATGGGCACCAGTAGGGCTCGGTCCTTCGCCATATGCTGAGCTCTGGAGACAAGGTGCTGCTGGGTACTGCAGTAATTATTTGATGTGGAATTAAGCAGACCTTGAAATTAGAACTGGACTGTGGGAGAGCAGGAGGGATGGAGTTTAACACTTTGCTGGAAATGGCCTCCCACTGACAGCTCTCTGCAGATTCACTCGGGTGTGGGGAGCTGTTCTCTTGGCAAATTCAGATGTCAGGGCTGGCAAGTTCTCTCCTCCCCAGGCACCTCCACGCTGAAGGGAACACAAAAACCCTGAGCTTTTCCAAGCTTATGAGTCAGTAAAAACTACAGCAGAGATTCTTTAAATCAGGCCAAACCTGGTCTAAGGGAGAGGCTGCAGAGTGCTCTGAGCACAGCTGGGTCACAGGACACTGCTCCTGTGCCTGGCCCCAGGACTGGTGGCACCTTGAAACCCTCTGAACCCTGCTGCTCCAAGGGAACTGCCCTGCTTAGACATCCCTTTTGCCCCCTTTATTCTCACTTTTGCATTCAGTCTGATCTAGACTTGGAGTTTGCCTGGAGGGTGGGCAGAGACACAAACAAAGGAGCAAATGCCCCTTTGCTCCTTGGTTTCAAACACATAGGAGGTGTGATAATTGACCCTGGGGAGCTCCTGGTGAGGGAGCTCCTGGCTCTGACCATCCAGGGGGAGAAGGTGACAGAGCCCAAAAGCTGAATTTTTCCATAGCTGTGAAGCAGAAATAGTAAATGGAAAATCTGTGTGACATTCATGCTTGTGACATGCTCTGTGACTCTCGGGGATGTCCTGTGCAGGGCCAGGAGCTGGACTGGATGATCCTCATGGTCCCTTCCAGCTCAGGAGGTTCTCTGATTCTGTGTCCTGCTTTTCATGGATTACAATCCATGAGCAAGTTTGCTTTTTGTGTAAATGCAGGGCCTTACTCACCTTCATACCAAAATCTCCTACAGGCAGTCCTGATGAAGCCAGAATGCATTGTATTTAGGGGGTAAGGTAGGAGTATTTTATATCAGTGCCATGCTGTCCTAGGAATGCTTTCCTTTTGTCAGTTAAGAGGACTCTTCATTAATTCAAACATTGTGTGAGGTATTCAAAATTAAAGCTAAAATTGCCCCCTGTCTTCATGTTTCTTCTCATTTGTTTGTTACCAGAGTAAATACTCTGGTATTAAATAGGTGCAACTAGTGCTATATAAATCACTTCAGTTATTAAATAAATTTCACTTCCTTTTCTATTTGAAATCAGCTGCAAGAAGATTGTAATTTTATCTCATCTTTCCTTCATTTAAAATAAGTTTAAAAATACCTAGAAATAGTTCTTAGCTGTAATTTGTTAGTACATAGCTCAGTGATGTAGGGAAGTCACCTTTTCACCCCCTGTACTGATGAAGACAAGGGAAAAGCCAGTGAAACAGAAAAGTTATAATTAAACAACAGACAGAAGATGAGTTGATTTGTGCAAATCAAGTATGTGTATTTGTGGGAGTATTTGGCTCTGTCTGTTCACATCCCACTGTATAGTTAACCTTTGGAATTCACAAAATAGAACTAATTTCAAAGCAATTTGGTTGTCTTACAAAAATACTCAAAGATGATATAAACACATAAAGATATAAATACATAAAGACATAAGTACATACAGATATAAATACATAAAAATCTAAGTACATAAAGAGCTTAACTGAGCCTGACAGTCTGCCGGTCCTTGGGTAGGAAAGCCTGGGTCTCCTGTTTGGTGATGTTTTCCTTGGAAATGTTTGCCATGAGATCTGCATGGCTCAGTCTTGAGTGATGCAGAACCTCCAGCTGTAGATAGAAACAAAACAAAACCACAGAAGGAGCTGCAGGTACCCAGAATTCAAACCTGTGAGTTCCAGGGTTCCCACAGTCCTGTTTCCAACACAGCTTTTGTACTTCCAGCAAATCCAAATGTGGTTTGGGTTTTATGCTTGTCTTTCAGAAATTTTGGAGGTCTAGTTCTGCTCTATTCCTACAATAGTAAAACTTATTTAAGAACTGAGCAATGGCACTGGATAAATATCAAGATTCTCTAGAGTTACCAGTCAGCATTTTGTAAAATTGGGATGTTCTCTGGGCTGCTCCCAGCAAACCTGGGGGAGGCAGTGGCTGTGGCACATTCCTGCTTCCCTGTGATCTCTGGAATCTTCACTTCAGCAGCCAAAAGCAAAGGCCCAGGGTGACCTTTCCTTGTGTTCCTGGAGCCTTGCAAAGGCTCCTCTGAGTGCTGGGCACACCTGAGCATCTCCAAGGAGCCCCTGCAGCTGCTGGACTGCAGGCAGCATGAGGAGCACTGCTCCTCAAAGAAAACACACCAGCCCAGCCCTCTGAGACTGATTTTGTTCTTCCCTGATCCAGTTTGGGGGTCTGAACGTGCCCCTGCACCATCAGCTCCTGTGCCCCTGAGCAGAGCTGGCAGAGGGTTTGCAAAGGGCTTTGGTGTGTGCAGGGCAGGTTTTCATCATTCAAACACTGAAATGCATCCTCTGCAACAGCACTGGGGGGAATTTCCTCTCATACAGTAATGAACTTGTTCCTAAAGGTGCCAGGTGTGATGCCCAACATTTGTGAATGTATCACCCATCTTGTTCACAGAAATATTTATCTTCTTTTTGCTGTAGCAAGCTTCTCTTACCTGTGCTTTTTCTCTTTTTGTGTTTCAGTGTGACAGCGACAGTGATCAAGAAGAAAAGGTAAGAAAGAAAATCAGTATGAGAGCAAAACTAATTTATTGGATTCCCTTATTCCTATTAATCTATTACTTATTCAGAGTTTCTTCTTGGACTAATCTAAAGCATCTCTATACAAAGAAAATTTCCGTCTCTAATTTAATTTTGGAATAGACCTCCAAGGAAAGAGAATTCTAATGAATATTTTGGAGGACACACAGTTCATCTTGAAGCATATTGATGCCATGGTCTGTGTGGGTTGTTTATGAACACCAGTCTCACCACCAACCCTTTCCATGGCTGCACTTCCCCTTGGAAGTTGTAGCAGCAACTGAGTCTGTTGGTAACCCTCACATTTGCACTTCTTAACAGTTATTTAATCACTGTTAGTGCCTGTTGTGCTTCTCTGCAGGCAAGGGCCTGAAAACTCCAACTGAAGTGTTATGGTTGATATATCTGTTTTTTAGAAATAACATTTGGAAACTGTACATTAAGTCAAGTAACAGAACTTGCTGAGCACTATCTCCATGATTTTGGGTTTCTAAGTGGGAAAGGGGAAAAAAATGAATGCTGAAAGAGTCAAGCAATGGTCTCTGATGCTGCCTATGTTTTAGAAGACTAAATTACATAGTAATTAAGAACTGGTATCCATAATGATGAATATTTTTAGCCATTATTTTGTGAACAGACTAACCTTCTTTATTTGGAAAAACTGAAATAATTACCACAGAAAAACTGGTCTAATTTCTTTATTTCCAGGTTGGATTTTGTGATTTTTATTTGTATGTTGAGCCTGAAGGGATGTTTTGATAATGTAATCACTTTTGCCTCCTCTTTCTCTGGATAAATTGGGGAATGGAATTCAGGGGAGGGTAAAATAATGTCAGAAAATATTGTTCCTATAATGATGTTGAACTGGTTAGAGTTTCATGGGTGGTTCTGTTAACCAGCTCCAAGGCAGGCCAAGAAGAGGAGAGGTGACCAGGCTGGTGTGCAGCTCACCCACCAGCCAAGTGCAAATGTGCTGCAAAATCCAGAGGGAAACAATGAGTAGAAAAATCACCTTCCATGAATTTAATCAGTTTTCTACAGGGTTTCTGTAACAGGAAGGAAATTTTCAAACCATTCTGTATATAACTTCCAAAGCTTTGCCCTTCAGCTCTTTTCCCAAGTCGAGGATTTTTTTCCTCATGTTTCTTAATAATTTGCTAACTATGTTAAAGAACTGCTGTTTACTTTGAAATGCAATGATTCTCCTTGCATAAGGGAACTAATCACTGGAGTTAATCAGTGTGACAACAGAAAGGGGAGGTTTTGTTGGGTTTTTGCACAGAATATTAACCTGCACTTTTCAATATGAATTTTTAATGCATTACCATTACATTCCATCCTGTGAAGTGATTATTCATTTTCAGGATGTTCCTTATGCAGAGGAAGATGATAAACTGAATTTCAGCTTCTATGTTTATGGCACCCAGAACTAAAAGTGTAATTTCCTGTCACTGCAGCATTTATGGAGCTGAACCTCTGCCTGTTTCACTCATTTTTTTTCCCTTGCAGCCCTCCTGTATAAAAAGGCAGAGGCAGCTTTTGGGGATGGAGGGGAGATGCTGGTTCAGGATGAGCAATGCAGAGACTCAATCCTGTACCTCACATAGAATACCCCAGTACTTGTGTGGGCAGGATTTAAAATCCAGATGTGTATTCTATCTCTGTGATCAATATTTTCTCTTTCCCATAATGAAATGAGATTAAATGCAGGCCCAAATATCCCTAAAAATTTCGTGCTTTTCAAATGTGTCAGAACCAGAGGCATCTTTGAGCTCCACAGCTCAGGCCCAGTTCTGAGGGATGACTGCTCACCCTGGCATATTTATTCAGGCTGTGCTGGCAGCCCAGGCAAAGATCTAAAGGCCTTGTTCTGCTGTTAATTTGAATTCAGCATATGTAGCCTGTTATAAAATGCGAGACATCATCATTTGAGCAGGTCAAGCATATTCAGATGAAGACAAATGGTGCTTATTTGATTTTCTTAAAATCAGGAAATGAAAAAAGTGCTCTCTGGAGAAATCATGTTCTGCCTGACTTAGATGATAGAGCAAGGCATGTACCCCAGATAAGAACAGGCACTGGTGGCTGGGTTTTATCTCTGAAGGACGGTGGGGACTGTCAGCTCGCTGACATGTGCATTATCCATGTCATTTTAAACAAAGTGACCTGCAGGAAAGTGCACTCTGCCGTGACGTGATAATGGGCTGCTGGATGACAGGTAAAGTACACACTATAAAGGAGGCTGTGCGTTATTCCTTTATTTAACTGACAAGTAGAAACTTCTTTTCTTCAGACAGGCAGGATCTTTTAGATCTCTTTCAATAGGACCCAGAAGATTTTTGAATTCCTGCTTTAAATAAAATAACATTTTTAGGACAAAAAGTTCCTGTGAGCACACTGCAGTGGGAGAGGGGAGGATGGTGGATCCTGTCCAAGGGAGCATTTCATCAGTGGTGCCCAACATGCCCAGTTTGCAATAACAGCCAGGAGAGCTGGGGGTGCTCAGCAGGATTAGAGGTTTGAAGATCCTTTACCCAAGTGCCTTATATCATGATGATATTGGCCCCCAGCCGTGGAGCTGTTCTGGCAGTGAATTGACAAATTGCTCTTGGTGGGACCTCACCCAGTGTGTTCTGAGCTGTGTCCCTCCCAGCAGACACAGCTTGGCCTGAAATGTTTGTGGGAAGAGGAGATCTGCTTTCCTTTAGGACTATCTCTTGCAGATTTTGATACCTTGTTGTGTACAGAATGCAGGGTTAATTGCTGCACAGCAATTCTGTACTCACTCTTCAGACAATGCAAAGGAAGCACTTTTGCTTCATGTAGGATTTTTCAGGGCAAACCCCCACTGATCCTCCATAGGAGATCCACGAGAGGTAGAAATAATGCATACAGGTACACATTTCTGCTAGGATAAATCAAACCTGGAATCCAGGAAGAATCCAGAGCCATGGAATGAAACATGGCAGATCAGTGTCAGGAAAGGTGTGTGACAGCTGGAGGGGCTGAAGGGTGACTGGTGGAAGGATGGGCCCCTGAGAGCAGCAGAATGAAGGCAGGAGCAGGAGCTGGGAGCCTGAGGAGCAGCTGGATGGAGAGGGGTGCAGTGGCAAAGGCACTGCCTCAGCCTGCTCCTTCTCCCTCCCCTGGATCCGTGCCTGTCTGCCTGATATCACAGCTGATATCTGATCTCTGCTGGTGATGGCTGTGCCTCCAATCCAGCCTTTAATTGGGAGCCACTTTCTGTCTGTGCCTGCCCTCAAAGGAGAAGTTTCTGCAGAGGTTTCTCCTGAAGAAGAAACAAGGATATTTAATTGAAACAATGATGCAGCCCCTGCTTAGTGGTGCTGTAGCTAAGGCTGTGTCAGCATCTCAATTTTAAATGACATATTTTGGGTGGATAATTTGTCTATTCATATAGATTCATGCTCCTTCACTTCAATTTGACACACAGGACTGGACTGGAGCACTCAAAGTAGACATTTCACCCTCCTGTTGCTGAAAAGTCTGAAGAGGTAGCAGGCATGTCTGTGGAGGGAGAGTATATTTGGAAGACTTGCATCAGAATGAGAAGCACTAATTCTTAGAGAGATGTCATTTTCCATCCTGGGATCCTTTCAGCAAATGCCACTGGGATTTCTTACTGAATGAGAAAAAAGTCTGGATCCCAGGGGAGCTCCGATTTTCTCCATTAAAAAGTCTGTCAGTCTTACTCTTTGAGCAGGTCTCCAGAGCTGATAACCTAAAATTAGGGCAAGCTATTGCACAGCTGACAAATTTAAGTGCAACTGTATTAGCTTTTGATATCTCGATACAATCTTATAAATTATACCCATGGTAATTAATACAATATTAAAAACATAAGTGCAAACACAAAGTTTGTCTTCTAGAAATCAAAGGAAATCTTGTTTGGAAAAGACATACAGAGAGCTCTGATAGGAAAGTCAGGTGCTAAAGATGAGGTAAGAAATGAGCTCCTGTTTCATTCTCCATCCCTACCATCTCCTCTCACCTCTCTGTTTAATTTTAAAATTAAAGGCTCCATCTGAGGCACTTGGTAATTTTTCACTTCTTAAGAAAATGCTTCATTGGTCAGGGAAGCTGCTTTGCAGTGCACACAGAGCTGGGCTGCTTCTGGCTAGAGTTGTACTTTGATGGGATGTGCAGCCTAAAAAAACCATCCCCATTGGTACCTTAGTGCTGTGTTTATCTCAGGAGCACCCCAGCAGTTTATGAATGCCCCTGGAACAAGGTCTGCAGGGCCCAGCAGTGTCTGGCTGCTCCTGGCTGCAGCCCAGGTGTCCCTGCTGAACTGGGCTCAGCTTTGGTGCCCCTGGTGCAGGATGGGGAGGGAGGACAGAGCCAAACCAGTGCCTGAATGTGCCTGGGGTGACATCTGTTCACAAGGGGAGGGTACCAAAGGGAGGGATTGGCATTAGGATGAGTGGGTGTTGTGCTTGCCAAGGAGCCTGTGCTGGTGGGACTGTGTGGCTTCATTATTGTTCTCTTTGAAAGAAAATTTTCTTCTTTGAAGAGAAAAGTACTGTGCTGCTAAAAGCACTAAGAGAGCTGAAGAGTGATGTTTCTTGAATCAGATTATTTTTAATGATAATGCTGATACATCTGATTGCTTTAAATCAGGTACAAAGAATGCCATGGCAAGTTATGGCATGGGAAATACAAGTTATGGCATGGGAAATACCAAGTTATGGTATTTCCCATGCCATAGCAGAGTGTATGGTATTTCCCAGTATGGTATGGGAAATACAATAAATGACTCTGCTATGCTCAGGTAAAATGGATGGGGATGGCTATTCTTCACCAAAGCATTCACACCTGCATCTTCTGTATGTTTCTGCAGCACTTTTGCCCAATTATTTTGTGTGTGGGCTTTGGAGAGACATTTTGGAGCAGCATTTTGGCAGATGTGTGTCTCCCAGTTTACTGCACAGGCTGCATTTCAGTGTTTGGTGGTTAAACAACCACACAAACAAGTGTTTATGTGTTTGTGTGTGTTTGTAGTTCTTCCCAACTTTGCAAACTTGACTGATTTAGATGGTAATAAATGCTCTGATAAACCAAAGAGGAACTTGGGAAGGGCCTGCTGGAACAATCTCAGTGCACAGCTCTGGATAAATGCAGAGTTTGCTGGTCATGAACTTCAGGAGCCCTTTCCTCCTGCCCTGCAGAGCTGGAATGTCTCTGCTGAAAGCACAGAGCATCCTGCTCAGCTGGGCAGAGCTGCTCCCTGTCCTCCTCACCCCAAGGCATGGGGAGGACTCAGCAAATTGTCCTTTCCAGGGGAGGAGGAAGAACCCAGAACAACCCCCACCACTAACTGTGCTGGAAAATAGAATGCCAGGGTGGGCAGCTGCTTTGCACAGAGCTGTGTTCTCTCCATTCTGCAAAAGCTTTGTCATGAATGGATTAAATGGTGGTGAAATTGCTTTATGCCATCTTATGTACAAATGTGATATATATTACATTTTGAAACAGGTGCAACCCACTCTCATGGGAGCAGTTGCATCAGTCTGAGATTTTTTTAGTAGGGTGCTTGGAAACAAAACTGTATTTGGGATATTTTTCCTTGCCTCTGGGAGGAATGAGGGAAGGAAGAGTTTGGTAGCACTTCAAGGGGAAAACATCCCCGTGGATGGTGCCAGGGCTGTGGCACAGAGACAGCTGGGAACCAGCTACAATTATACCACCCCAGCCCTGCAGTGCTACAGTAATATCCCTACTCTTCTTATGGTTTAAAACTCTGCTAGGGTTTCCCTTTGGTGTTTATGCACTGCTGGAGTATAAATAATAAATTACCATTTTCCTAGTCTGAAAAACTTTAGTCATAAAGGGAACTCTGAGCATTTATTGAGCTATTGAAAGAAGGACTTGCCATCAGAGTTGGGTTTTTTTTTCATCCTTTTTCTCACACTTCTCAACCATAAGTGCAGGAGAAATGCACTACCCAACTCCCCCAGTTCAGAAGGGAGAAGCTAGGTGAAGGTTTAATTCAGGAAAATGTGAGTCCAGACACAGAAGTGAAATTAAGTGTTAACAAAAAACATCATCACAAAGCTTCACACACTCAGATTGTAAATCTCTTCCTATTGTACTTACTCAAGTCTCTTATTTTATGTAGTGTCACATTTAACTTATTCTCCAGCTATCACAGAATTTCAGATACAGGAGGAACTGAACTCCTAATAAAACTGTAACAATAATAAAAAAAAAAAAACCCCAGACAGGCCTTCATCAACCCCTAGTGAGAAACTATCATTTATAGGAAGATTGATTATTATATCATATAAAATTGACAATTTATATAGTTTATATAGGAAGATTGGGGGTGGTTTTTAGATAAAACTTCAAAATGTAAAGTGTATCAACTCCAGCCTAGTAAGGAGAAGAAAGAAATTGGTGTGTGGCCTTAGGTTGTGTGAGACATTGATGTTTCTCCCAGTCAGGGAACAGCAGGGAACCACTGGGGGGTTCCTGTGGGTTGGGAGGCCCTGAGGTTCCTGGAGGCTCAATCTGGGCTTTATCTGGGAGCTCTTGGGGGGCTGCTGGGGGGATCCTTGGCCTGCCCAGATCAGATCTCTGCGTTCTGGGGCCCAGGTTGGGCTGGCACACGAGGGCTGGGGAGCTGCCAGGCCATTCAGCCCCTCTGTGCTCCAGGAAGGGCAAAGCATTGCTCACAGGAGGGAGCTGCAAACTCCTTGCATGGTGGCTACCAACCACCACGTCTGGCAAACCAGGGGAAGCAGTGGCTGAGAACCCAATTTCAATCAATTACTTCAGGTCGTGGGATACTGCTGTCTTACTGTTTGGCATATATTTATTTTGGCTAAGGGTAGGATTAGAGCCACCATTCCTCAGTATTATTCCAAAAACTATTTCTGCAAAGCTGGGATGTTTCCCACAAGGGCGATTTACCCTGCATATTTGTACAGGTGTTGTCTTTTTAACTCTGCAAAACGCAGCACCTTCACCTTGCCCCAGGGGTGAAAGATCACCCAGGCTCTCCCTGCTAGCCAGGCTCCGGCAATCGGGAGCTATTCCTTACTGTTTAAGGCCCATTAGGAGGGAAGATAAGGCTCCTTTTTATTCATTTGCTGTGCCACACGGCGGGCCCCCGCGGTTAGCGTGGCAATAAAGCGAGCCCAGCGTGTTTGCTGTGAAGGATGCGGTGTTTGCAGCTGGGCCCGCTCCGGGCCGGTCCCGTCCTTGGTCACTTTGTCACCGGCACAGGGACCCTGGGCATTCCCCCCGCCTCTCCCCTCCCCCAGCCCCGCTCCCCTTCCCTTTTTCTTTTTCTTTTTTTTTTTTTTTTTTTTTTTTTTTTGGTACCCATTTCGTGTAGAAAATTTGTATTTACTTTGGGAGTGTAATTTGTTCCTCCTGGATAATGTGACCCTTAGCGGAGCTGGATCATGGGTTAGTTGAAGTGATATTTTCCGCTAATGGTAGTCGTACATCATTGCTGTCAGCTCGGGTTAGGAGGCAAGCACATTACAGCTCCATTTTACCTCTGCAGGCATCTGGGATTATTTGCCATAACTGAGTATGACATGACCACACTACAGAGTGCATTAAAATTTTACTAGCTGCTCAGGCAAGTTCCTTGGCTCCAGCCTGCCTGCAGGCAGCCGCGGTGACGGATACCTCGGAGCCCCTGACTTGCTGCACCAAGGATACTCAATGTCAACGGCCCAAGCAGGTTTTGCTCTCCCCAGGGCCCGAGCCCAGCTCCTGGCAGTGAGTAAACAATGCAGAGCTGGGGCAGGGCAGGGCAGGGTGGCACAGATGCCCCTCCGAGGGTCCCTGATGCACTGGAAGCCCCGGCACTGTCACATCAGTGTCTTGAGACACTGCTCAGCCACCAGGGCTTACAAAGTGTCATTTGCAGGCTGTCTCGTGGGGATAAAAATAAAATCCTTGTATGAAGATTCAAAGTGATAGCAAAAAGCATCCAGGGCTGTGGAATGGTACGTGTTAAATGTGTAACAGGCATGGAGCATGGTGCATAACCAGTATAGAACATGCAAATGCAGCAAATGCTGATGTTATGAGTGCATGCTCATGTTGCACTCAATTTTCTGCTCTGTGCATATGTGCAGAGTCATATTTACATCTGTAGCAGCACACACCTGTGCCCAGTATTTTAATTTTTTATCATTTTTATATAAGCAATCACTAGATTCAAACAGGACTTTAGAATACCAGCCATAGCTTATCTGCATGTGCATTATTTTGCAGCATGTGTTTTCATGCATACAGATGCCTGCTATGAAAATCATAGACATTGCTTTCATTGAACATATCTGTTTATATAGATGTACATTATTTGCAATGTGTCTGTTTGAATATATTGACGTTCCAAATTAGAGGTATAGCTATACAGACAAATGTGTGCTGAGGAAACTTGGGGGAGAGGTTAAATTGAACATAGTGGTGGTTTTAAATGCTTCTTGAAAAAGCATAATATATACCCCATGATAATTTTATTGCAGCCTCCTGGTGGTTTTATAAATGTCTACAACACACGTCTGTGCTGCCCACAAGCTCTCCTCCCTACAGCAGCACTAATATCTATAATAATTTCAGGCAAAAGGTACATAGTTATAGAGGGTATTTCTGTAAGGTAAGCAGGGATTCTGTGTGTTTGAAATCCTCCAAGGTGGTCTCTCTGTCCTCATTCTGTTGTTCTGTGAATTAGCAGATGGAGGAAGAATGGAAACCCCCCAGTTTTGTTTGTTGAGCTTTTTTGTTTTCTCTTTTGAAGTGTTTAATTGCATTTGTATTCACTGTGAGAGGAGAAGAGGGATGTGGTGGGCAGCTCTTGGGCTTGTTGGGGGAAGATTGTCTGGGCTCACAGAGTCATGGAATGGTTTGTGTTGGAAGGGACCTTAAAGATCATCCCATTCCAACTCCAGAGTGCCCTGAATCCCCACCTTTCCCTGTTCAACCCTGCCGTTCCATGTGCACTCCACTTTTTCTGGAGTGTCCAAGGCCAGGTTGGGCAGGGCTTGGAGCACCCTGGGATAGTGGAAGTTGTCCCTGCCCGTGGCATGGGGGGGAATGGGATGGGCTTTAAGGTCACTTCCAGCCCAAACCACTCTGTTTCTGTGATCTAGAGCCAAGTTTCAGGATGTGATACTGATTTGCAGGTTTTTTAGTATAACACATTCTTGGCAATAAATATTCCCATCCTAATTGCAACACTCGGAGCCAAACTTTATTATATGCCCAAGAGTTTTACCTGTGCCTGGATTGTAGGATTTGATTCTCAGTAGGAGAGGAGAGAAGAAGAGATTAAAGATTAAAGCTGGTGATGTGCTCAGTGCTGTACAAGAAACAGAAGAGACACTTTCAGACATCTCTAAGGATAACATGCAAATTCCTAAAGCCTTCCCAGCAGCTTAGATCACAGTAAGAAAGACATTCCAAATGATAGATAGTTTTGCTTGTTCACTTTATAGTGTTACATCTTCTTTTTTATGTGTAGCAAAACTTTTATCAAAGTGGCTCCATGAAGGGAGTACGTGGGAATGCCAGGCAAAATTTCACTTTCAGGTGCCACTGGCACAGAGTGAGTGAAATCACAGAGTGGTTTTCTGATCTTGCACGTAGCAAGTTGTGATTTCAAACTCAGGGAAGATGGGTGTCTGTGTCTGCACACAGTGCATGTGCCCACATGCTCTCTCTGTCCTAAAAGATGAGAATTTTAAACTTAATTTAGAATGTTTGAGCTGATCTCTGAGTAGGTTGAGAAGTTTTGTCTGTTATTTCACACAAGCCTGTACACAATCCACACAAAAGTAAGATGAGATGTCCTGAAAGGAAATCTGTGTCCTGAAAGGTGCAATTCTTGTGGTCAGCACAGCCCCATGGAGCTGCTGTTGGTTTGATGTGAGCTGTGGAGCTGTGCTGCTGGTATTGATGAGTGGGCACGTGTGATCTGTGTGTGTGGAGACAGACAGAAATTCAGTCTGTGGATCTTGGAGTCTGGCCATGGCCAAACATATCTAGGTTATACAAAGTGTTCTTTAAGGATTATATGTTATTCAAGCATAATATTCATATACACTTTATGCTCTTGAATAACATCTGTTTTTCATTACAAATCAGGTTTTATAATCATGTATGAGGCATGTTCCCCATTCCTGAATGTCTGTTCTCACTTTTCCTTGAAAAAGAAAAGGCTTGGGATTGAGAGCTGAGAAGGTGAGACATTTCTTTGGAAGTTTTTTTAGAAAGAGAAGAAAAAAAAATACATATAGAACAAAGTTATGGCAGTTATTTAATGGTTTTAATAGTCTTGGAGGCCACAACACATGTAACCATCTCAGGTTTCTCACAAACATATCCAAGGACAGGCTGAAAACAAGGAGACAGGAAATTAAATGCATGCACTGATGAATTGAGAAGGATTCCAGCAAGGACCGTGCTGGTTCTCTAAATACTTCTCTCCATGTGGCTCAGGGAGGGCACTGTGGACCTGGAAGTGGTATAACACAGCTACCATGTCTCTTGGATTCCACAAATTCCCCAAGCAGGGCAGAAGTGAGGAGAATAACACGTGGTTTGAATTAGAGGTGGGCCTGCAGGTACAGCAGAGCAAAGATCATTCTGGGCTTTCATCTTCCCCTTAATCCAGGGCAGGTTTGGCAAAACCTCTCCTTCCCTCCTCCCTTGGGGCATTGCCAGCCAAAGAAACCTCCTTGTCCCAAAGCCTCTGCTGCTCTGTCACCCTCCTGTGAGCCCCTGGCTTCTTTGTTGGCAGGAGATGGCTCTGAGATGGCAGAGATGTTCTGAGTTAGGGAGTGCAAGCTTCTAGAAACCAAACCCTGACCCTGGCTGCTGTTGGTGGGGAGCTCCATGAATGTGCTGGAAGCATCTCAGAAAGCACCACACAGAAGGAAAACAGGAAAAGCTCCAAACAAGGTTATCTGACAATGGGCAGGCTCTGCCAGGCTCCCAGTGTGGGCACACTCTGATGGGGCTACTGGTCTGCACACTGGGAGTACTGGGGAGCTGGGAGTGTGGGAGAATCGGTTTAAGGTGAACCTGATGCGCTTTCCTTTGGAAATGAGGGTCAGCCTGTGGGCACTGACTCCTGCAGGCCTTTTTGTGACCTCTGTGAAAAGTCTGGAATCACTTGCAGGCATTAAAAGATGCCTGGTTTGTCATTTTCTTTTAGTAGGAAACACCAAAAAAGACCTTTTTGTCTTTAAAAATTGCCTGGGCTTTGTAATACATGCTGATCTCTCTCCTGAAAATGCACCACTGAATTTCTGGGCTTTGCAGGCTGCCTCCACATCCTATCTCAGCTGACTCTGGACAGGCAGACAATATTAAACAAGGTTGTTCATTCATAACAAAAGCATCCTAATTGAGTTACATTATTACATTAACTGTAGCAATCAGATTGAACCAAATCACTGAGCGATAATGTCATTTGCCAGGGTATCATTTGTAGGAACCAGTTGTCCTGTAAGATGCAATAACTCACTTAATCCTGTGGAGTTTATGGTGACTTATGTATCATACCAAATTCCTTACTTTCAGGGAAAAACTGAGCAGTTAATGCATGGCTGTGAATGTGCAAGTGATGAATTTATAGAGAAACATTTAGCAGATCCTAGACAAACTGAAGAATGAGTGATAGTCTATAATAATCTCAGAGAAAGGGGCTGTTCTAGGAACGGGTAAGACATGAAACATTTTCAAACTGTGAACTTCTGCCAACACATGGGTGGTTCAGTTTGTTTCAGGGGCTGATAGATGGCTGCTTTACTGGCTCTGAGCTGCCCATGGAGCACAAATCCTCAGCCAGAGACAGGGAAGGAGGATAGAGGTGAATTTTGGACTCTGCATGCCAAATGTTTACAAGCAACCTCATTTAGAAAACTTGGTTTCTGATGGCATTTTTATGTGCTGCCAGGACACTGCTGGGGATTGCTGTTAATGCACTTGGGGATTTTTTCATTGGTTGGTTCTGTAAAATCATGAGGAGAGGAGAGGAGAGGAGAGGAGAGGAGAGGAGAGGAGAGGAGAGGAGAGGAGAGGAGAGGAGAGGAGAGGAGAGGAGAGGAGAGGAGAGGAGAGGAGAGGAGAGGAGAGGAGAGGAGAGGAGAGGAGAGGAGAGGAGAGGAGAGGAGAGGAGAGGAGAGGAGAGGAGAGGAGAGGAGAGGAGAGGAGAGGAGAGGAGAGGAGAGGAGAGGAGAGGAGAGGAGAGGAGAGGAGAGGAGAGGAGAGGAGAGGTGTCAGGCAGTTCAGAACAGAGGGATGGGATTTGGGACAGGCCAGGGTCAGCCCCACTGAGGTCCCCAAGGGGGGCACACTCTGGTGGCAGCACTGGAGCCACCCAGCCTCCCAGCTCATCTCCTCCTGGGCCCTGCTTTGTTCCTGGCCTGCAGGAGCATTTCAGCCCCCAGGAACTGAGTTTGCCTCAGGCATTGATATGAGCTCAGTGCTGCAGCCTGGCACTGTGTTCCTCCTTCCTTTGTTGTGGCTCTGGTTCCAACCTCGTGGCTGCAGCTCCATCAGTCACAGAGTGAGGGGGGTTCATCACCTCACACTCCTGAATCCTGCTTCCCACTTTTACCTGCTGGTGGGAGCTAAGAGTCCTTGTGCAAAACCCTTCCAGCCCCTCCACTGCCCTGAGCAGAAAAGGGAGAATGTAAATGTTATATAAATATTTTATTATGTTAAAAATATTTATATAAATAAATTATATTCAAATTAAATTATATATTATTATATTATAACATATAATATTATAACATATAATGATATATATTATATATTATAACATTATAATATTATAAATTAAATTAAATTTATTTTTAAAATAAATCTTATTTATTTATTTTTAAACTATATCTATTTATATATTTACATATTTTAATATATTTATTGGAAAAATTATTTATAAAATAAATTATTATTTCTGTAAATAAACCCCTGCAGCCCTGTGCAGTGCAGCCCCTGCTCTTGGTTACACTCCCAGGGTCACTTTGCTGATGGTGCCAGTGCCCACAGCAAGGCAGGAGGGCTGCTGGAGGGGTCAGTGCTAGGGGGCTCTACAAGGATGGGCAGTTGTTTTGAATATGGCAGATATCCACAGCATCTTGTACTGCCAGGAAAATACAAACATGCTGCAGGATGGTAGTTATGATGTTAGTGTGTCCTCAGAAATGCAATGGAAGAGCAGATCCACCAGACTTCTGCAGGATCACCAAGGAGCTTCTGT
Source organism: Agelaius phoeniceus (assembly GCF_051311805.1). Classification (NCBI taxonomy): domain Eukaryota; kingdom Metazoa; phylum Chordata; class Aves; order Passeriformes; family Icteridae; genus Agelaius; species Agelaius phoeniceus. The sequence goes on from NC_135284.1 coordinate 9,823,350, forward strand.
TTCTCTCTCCTGGTCCAAGAACAAGAGCAGCTCTGACCTTATTCCTTGCATGGTCTTTGTGGCTCCATTTCAGTGTAAACATAAGGTTCAAGACAGGAGACACTTGGTAATAGAAGCCTGAAATCCAAGTAATATTCTACTATTTTTGTACTGCTGTTTCTTGGAGCAGCCCTCAGAAACCCTGTCCACACTGGGTTCCTTTGGACCTAGGCACAGTGCAGACAGACAGAGAGAAGCCATCCTTACTCCCAAATCTTTTGATATAAATTAATGATATTGTATGCCAATAAGGGGGAATTAAATACAAGGAAAAGCAAACTTTGAATGGGGAATGGTTTGGGTTGGAAGGGACATTAAAGATCATCTTGTTCCACCCTCGTCCCCATGAATCAATAAATCATTCATGTCAGGAAATACAAGTCTCCCAGGTCCCATGCCCAGCATTCAGAGTTTTGCTTTGTTTTATTTCTGGTTTTGCTTTGTTTTATTTTTTTTTTTTCAGTTTAGGGGCTGCTGTTGGTGATTTGTGTTTTCCTTTTGAACCAGGGCTGCCCGAGTGCCATGGGGACAGGAGATGTGGGGGTCAGGGTGTTCTCCAGGCCATTCTGGGGCCCAGCAGTGGTTCCTGAGGTCAGAGATCTGCAGGATCCTCTGATGCTGCTTGTTTTCAGCCCAGCCAGCATTCCCTGGGGCAGGAGGCTGCCCTGTGGGAGGTTTGCTCACAGAGCATCTCCCAGGGCTGCTGGGCTGCAGGGGCTCCTGCCCTGCCCACAGCTCTGACCAGCCTCTGGAGGACTGCTGCCTTTTAGGATTCACCCCCTTAAAACCCACTGTGGCATGCCTGAAGCTGTGATTCTTGGCCCAGAATGTGATGTCTGGGGGTCCTGGGGCAGGAAAATGAGAGGTGAGCACTTGGCACTGTGCATTCCTGGGGTTTTAGCTGATGTAACAACTGGGGCACTTCCTATGTTTCTTTTCTGTGCCTGATTTGTATGTATGGTTACAAAATACTTATTTAAATTAATGATTGTCTTTAAGTAATTTAATGCTTGTTTTTGTTAATGGGAAACCTGACTAAAGAGCTTTCAGTGAGCTGCTGTAGCAAATCATTACACACTCCCTGCTACTTCCTGTGGTCACATTAATCAGAATGGACTCATTGGCTACTAATGCAGATGCTGCATGCAATTCAGCATAAATTTTATTGTAATTTACCAATAATGAGTGTCCACTTATTCTAAAGTGCTAATGACACAAAAAATGAATTCCATTTGGTGTAGGGGTCACCCTACTTTTACTGACACTGAGGAAAGTAGAATGGTTTGGATGGAAGGGACCTTAAAGACCTTCCTGCTTCACAGCTCAAAATGGCCACAGCGCTCCAGGGACATGAGCCCAGCAGCATTTCTGCAGGTATTTCTTTAAACACAGGTGGTGTAGGGACTGGATTCCTTTTTAGGTTTAGGGACAACGGCTGTGTGTCATTTGGGCTGGGCTGTGGGGTGGATTGCATCACCCTGGAAAAGCAGGAAAGCTGATGCTTTGGACTGCTAGAACAGGGAGAAAAATCAGAGTGACTCTGTGACTCCATGAAATAGGCTGAGGGGGCTGAGCTGAGCAGTGCTATGTGTTTTTCCAGCAGGAATAAAGGACTGAAGCTGAAAATGCTCTTTACTCTGCCCTTTTTCACAGGGGAATGGCACATTTTTCTGGAAGTTCATTCTTATTCATAAGACTATTTTCTCTACATAAATTCACTGATGTTTAGTCAAAACTTCCCATAACCATATTGCTCAATATATCATCTGTTTACCACAATATTTGCCATGCCAGCTAAATACATTAAAAATAATACATAGAATAATACATAGAAAATTACTGGATGAACAGGAACCAAGTCACATTTAAGTGGTGTGTTAAGGATGTTTTGTGAGCAAACAGCAAGTCCTAGAACCAAAGCACCCCCTGTATAACATGCACTTCAAAATGAAGCTTTTCTGCTGGAAACATGAAGCTGTGGGCTGCAGAGAATAACAAGCTGGAGCTGGAAGTGGACAAGAGTAAACGCTTCGATTCACATTGAAATGATTTCTCCTGCCTAGTATAATTTAACCTGCCCACACTGCTAAACTTCTGTATTACACAGTCCTGTCAGACTGTCAGGAGGAATGATAAGCCTCCTGGAAGCCTCAGCCTGTTTCACAGGGAGAGCATTCCAGCCAGCATTTCCTTGCACATTTTTAAGACTTTTAGCTTGGTCTCTCAAGTATAAAGAATACCCTACTTCATGACCCCAGCCTCTTGTTAGTTGATAGATGAAATCTTTTCTTAAGCTGAGTCCCTTGTCTATTATGTTTGCAGAATTCAAGGTTTCTCTTTAAGCTTCCTGGCTTACTGCCAGAAGTCCATGGCTTTGTTACCCAAAGAAATTGCCTTTTTATTAACAGGAAGAGGATCTCTGCAATCCTGTGGCAAAGGTGTCAATCTGCTTCCAGGTGAGGGAGAACAATTTTAAAAGTGTGATCTCATACTTTGCCACTGCCAATAACTACAAAAGAAAAAAATAGCAAAGAATTGTTGTGGTGGTTGGGGCTTTTTTGTTGGACTGGGTTTTTTTTAATTTGAAAAGCTGGGATGTAAGAGAAAAGCAAAGTACAAACTGTAGTAATTTTTGTGTTTTCCATGTTCTTTTTATCTCAAATTTCTCATCACTATAACCTGTAGTCTGCATACCCAGGAAAAAAACACATAAAGTAAGCTGGGCTTTGGCTTTAATCTCATCTCAAGACCTTGTGCTGTAAAACAAAGAAACTCCTTTCACATGCACATGTCAGTAAATTGTGTTCTGCAGCACCTGAGCAGGGTTTCCTCCTGAGGAGGAAAATTCCCTGTGCCACCAAGGCTGGAACTTGGCCACTGCAACAGCGCAGCTGCTCAGGACTGTGCATCACCACTGATTTCTCTGTGTCACAGTTTTACCTCTGCCATCCAAGGGAAGGAAATCAATCAAGTGAGGCTTCCTAGGGATTCTCATGTAAGAACTTCAGGGCTTTTTCATGTGACTGCTTCCTCAGGACCCAGCAGCAGAAAAAGATTCCAGGCCACAGCTAATCAGACAAGTGATTCCACTTACCTGAAGTATCAGAACTAGTTAGGAAGAGATCCCTCTAGCAGGAGGCATTCATGCTTATCTGTAGATGTTGTTAAAGCCTTTTTTTCTCTTGAGACTATGACCAGCTACTGCACTTCTCTGAATTTCAGTAAAGGTGGAGAATAATTGAGAGGGGTGGAAATAATTAATTTCAGCACCAATTGAGAACCAGTTGCAGTGACAGATACTTTATTTCACCTTTTTGCAGGAATCACTGTGTAAGAAAACTCCTAAGCACATTTTCACAAGTGCAGAAACATTAATTCACATCTGTAAGAGACTGAGAGGCAGAAGGCCCCAGCAATATGCTGAGCAATAAACCACCACAGGGTTATTTAACTGATTGCTACCTACAGGACTTGGATAAATTTCTAAGGACATGAAGAACAATGAAACAGAGAAGCAGAAAAAAGGGAATTCAAGATAAAGCACATTTTGAAGAGCTCTTTAATTAGTTACTTTAATTAGTTACAGATTCATATTCTAGTGTGTGTGATTTCCCACCACCATAAAAGCATAATGAAAGATTCCCATGTAAAATTCTCCTTCCCCCACTGTGGAGTGTCTTGCTTTAAAATCCACACTAAGTACCATCACATTCCCTTCCTTCTTTTGCTAATATTGACCTTGTAAGGGGCTAGACTTGCAGTTGTTATAAATCAGTCCAGCACTGATTGCTACTGAGCTTTCTTGATTTGCATCAGCTAAGGCTCCAGCCTGAGTGCATCCTCTGAGCATGAAATGAAGACAGAAGTCAGTGCTAAATGAAGTTGACCCTTTCCTTTAATCTGCAGTCAGTGGAGGGGCTCCTGAAATTTGAATTGCCAGGGCTGTGTCATTTGTGTCCCTTGGACAGTCACAGTTCAGGTCACACTGCCAGACTGCCTGGCTAAGGCCTGATTGAAAACCTGAGCGTGTTTGTTCTTGCCCCATTTTTATATCTGGGATAAAAAATTATCTCAGTGCCCTTGCTCAGGTGTCAGGACAGTTAACAGGGAAGAGGCTGTGACAGGCAGGGAAGTAAAACCTGCAATCCATCTCATGAACTGCACTTCTCCCTGGCAGAGCAAATCTCTCCTGGTCGTGCTCCTAACAAATCCAGCATCTTACCTCTTTTTGCACATTCTAACATGAATCACTTGTAGTTTAAAACTCTAAAAGAAGGTGATGGCAGTGTAACCACTGTGGTCTGTCATAAGAAGGGTTGTGCTATGGCAAATTCATCTGCAGGGGGGTTTGTGTGTATCTTTTAATATTCAGTAGCCAGCCAGATCTCATCTGATGTTCTCTCAGAAATGTGGGATCCTTTGTGGGTTTGTTACCTCATGTTAAGCATTTCCCAGGAGTGTTGAAGTGCTTAATGCTGAGATATCTTTGTGGTTTTCAGCTCAAGTTCTGATTGTGAAGACGTGAAGGGAAGAAATGACTGGGAGGATTTGCCACCTGGTTTCATTTGAACAATTGCTTTTCCCCTTGGTCAGATGTGGGACAGAACAGGGATCACCTAAATGTAGATAGATTGCAGTAACACATGACAGTTCTTTATTGGTTTCCATTACCTATGCTGCTCATTTCCCCAGAGGAAAGGACAGCTAATACTGTATATTTTTTAACATAAACCAAAGGGAAGGATAAGCCAGTGCATATGAAACCATGGCTCTTTATTCTCCATATGCACTGAATTGAATTGCAATTTCCTCCTTTCATTTTCTCCTGGCTCTCTGCATGTCAGAGCAGCCAGGTATGTTTGTAGTCCTTCCCCAGCAGATGATCACTGAAGGCCCACAGGTAATGAGTGGACACACGTGGAGCAGTGGCAGGGTTTTCAGGCACAGCTCTGCTAATGAATTGATGGTGCTACAAAAAGGCTGGGGGCAGCCAGGCCCCCTCTGGGCAGGAAAACTTTTGCATGCTCCCATTTGAGCTTATTGCAAACCCTTTCTGTCTCTGTTGTAGGTATTTCACACCTTTATTTAGACATTTCTTTCAGCCTTCTCATTGTGTCCGTATATAAATTCAAGATCTGTGTATCTGAGGAGCTCACAGTCAGTGCTTTCCCTTTGCAGGCACCAAAATTGGGCTTCTCCCTTCTGCACATCAAAGGTTTTCAGAGGTGCCAGAAAGAATATGAGGTCTCAGTGAAGGAGGAGCAAATCTGAGTCCCGTTTTCTCCTTTTCTCTCTCTCCTTTCCTCCTTTTCTCCCTCTCTCCTTCTCCCCACCCCCTTAACAGGTTTTCTAGCTGTTTCTTTGAATAAAAAATTAATAATGGCAAAAGCTTGTAGGTGGTCCCTGGGGTAGAATAGTGGCTAAGGATGTAAAAGAATGATTTGAACAAACAGTCTCAGGAGGATAAATGAAGTGCTATGAGTTCTGTAAGTAAAGGGAAAATATATATAACTGAAAATATTTGCCTAGTTAAGCAACTTCTATAATAAAACTTTAGCCACAGCATTAGCAGCTTGAAATGGATTTTTAAGCCCAGACAATCTAGGAGTCTATATTTAATTTTCTTAATAGCCATACAATGTTGAGATGTCCAGATCACGTGAATTCTGAAGGACAAGGGGTTTAGATGGCATTTGGATGCCTGGAGATATAAATAAGTTTCCTATGGGATTTTTAGAAGGGCATAAGCAAATCAGGCAGCCCAGCTAGTTTTGATTTTAATGGAGCTGCATACCCAACATGCTTTTTGTGCCTCCTCCTTCCTGCAGGGATTTACCTTCTCTAGCACAAGGCAGTTTAAAGTGATACTTGGAAGTCCAAGTCACTTTGCTTATAGCAAATGTACCCCTGAGTTCCTCAGGGCTGTGCTGACAGCCTGGAAGCACAAGTCCAGTTCTCTGCCATGGGGCATGGGTGGCCAAGCAGCAGCCCCTGTGCCAGCCCTGCCAGCCATTCCCTGCTCCAGCCTCTGGAACACAATCCCTACAGCTCAACCAGCCCAGCCTGGGCTGCCTTACATTGAACAGACACTAAATAAGGAACTACTTTGATTTTCCTAGGCTGCTATGTGTAATGCATTGCTGCAGAGAGCTCCTGATTTCAATATAAAATATTTGTATTATATAAATAATATATATAAGATAAATATAAAATACTTATATATTTTAAATATAAAACCTGGGAGCAGGAGGTTTGTATAGCTCCCAGTGCTCCGTGGTTTTCTGTGCTCTGAAGGATCCTGCCCCTCTCTGTCCCAGTGACCTTAAATATAAAATACTTATATATTTTAAATATAAAACCTGGGAGCAGGAGGTTTGTACAGCTCCCAGTGCTCCGTGGTTTTCTGTGCTCTGAAGGATCCTGCCCCTCTCTGTCCCAGTGACCTTGCTGTTGTGTCCTGGGGACCTTATCAAGGATTTCTGCCAAACTGCAACGAGCCCCAGCCACCTCCCAGCCCTGCTGACTGATAATCTTGGAAGTGGCAGTTAATTGGTGAGAACAAGGCTGGAGGCAGAGCAGGGCCCCTCTTCCAGCCCTGCTCTGCAGCATCCTGCCCCTGCATCTGGGCTCAAAGGGAGGGAGCACCCCACCCTCCATTCCTTTTGTTCCTCCCTTTGTTAAGTAATTAATCTCATTCTGCTGAGATAAATTTTTTCTATTAAAAGGGGAAAAAAACCTCTTCAGTCAAAACAACATTTGGGGGAGAGGAGAAGGGAGGGGGAGAGGAGTCCTCCTCACAGTTTGTTAATTGGTTCTTTCACCTGACAGTAGTTTGTGTCAATTAACTTGATACTCAGTGAAAGTGAAATTAATCCACCTGGGTCAAAAGCAGCTATTAATTTTTAATCAAAACAAAATGCTCACTCGACAGATTTGTAGCTCCACTTAGAATAAACAAGATACGCATGAGGTGGAACGTGCCACGGGCTCCACTCCTGCCAGGGGCTCCTGGGGATAATTCCTTTCCCTCCTGCAAAGGGCACAGGTGAGGCCACTTGCCTGCTAATGGCAGCTGTCATCCAGAGGCTGCTCCCTGCTGCATGTGCACCTTTCCCCAGGGTGTTTCCCCCTTGTTGTTCCCAAAGCCTTCCCACAGCGGGTGTGGGACAAGCTCCTCCCTGGCCCTGCCTCTGGGACACACCCAGACACAACCCTGTGACACACGGGGCACCTCCTGGCACCTGCAGCCCCCCAGGAGCCTCTGCTGTGTGCTGGCAGGAGAAGGTGACTCTCATGGAGAGGAGCCTCCTCCATGGAAGGGAGCTGGGAGCACAAAGCTCTCCCAGCATTCCTTCTGTCCCATGCACTAAAACAATGAGGGCAAAAGTCCCATGGAAATTGTTTGTTTTGCAGAAACCCACAGTGCTCCAGGTGGCTGCCAGTGTGGTCAGGTTTATTCTAAACATAGGCAGAAGCAGAAATTTGGAGTTTGCTTTTGTGTATGAGATGCATTGGGATTCAATGCTATTAATAATGACCCATGCCAGACCTAGGCCTTAGTTCACAGAACCCTAAAATGTCCTGAGTGGGAAGGGACCACAGGGATCACTCAGTCCCACTCCTGGCCCTGCACAGACACCCAACAATCCCAGCCTGGGCATCCCTGGAGCTCCTGGAGCTCTGGCAGCCTCGGGGCTGTGCCCATTCCCTGGGCAGTGCCAGCACCCTCTGGGGGAAGAACCTTTCCTGAAATCCAACATAAACCTGCCCTGGCCCAGCTCCAGCTGTTCCCTGGGCCCTGGCCCTGTCACACAGAGCAGAGATGGGAGCTGTCCCTCAGGAGGAGCTGCACCCTCTGATGGGGTCTGAGTCTGTCTCCTCTGGTTCAGCTGATGATGGGCTGAAGGAAGCTGAGGTGAATTATGCTTGAGGTATGTACAGAAAAGCCAACTTCCAAATCTCCTAAGGTGGTTTAAAATTCCTCTTTTCTCCTTTCTGTCTCTCTTTTGGTCTCTTCTTCTTGAAAGCTTCGATCTCTGTGAGACTCAAAGGGAATGAAACAGGAATCCCTCCACTTGGCTCTGTACTGAGCATGCAGCAGCAGCTCTTCAGGGCTCTGAAGAACAGATTATTTGGGTCACACAAAAGGTGGTGGAGTAAGTGCAGCCTGAGGGGCAGAGATCCAAGCAGAACTGGGTTCCTGTTCGGCACAGGGAGCAGCAGAGAGGAAGAGTCTCTGGTTTGTACCTGTGGTGCAAAGGCCAAAGATACTTAAAAAAATATATTTGACATTGATTTTGTGGAAGGAATCTTGTATTATGTGCCCTGTTGGGCCTGACTCAAAGTGCTGGAGATGCCCACGTGCCCCAAGCCACCCTGCAGGTGCAGCTTGCCAAGTGAATCCAAGAGGACACAGTGGGACAGCCCAGCACTGCCAGGAGCCCTTGGAGAAGCTGATTGTGGTTCTGCAGCCAGCACAGCTCACCCCAGCTCTTCTGGAGATGACAGATGGAAAATGAATAATGAACTGGGAATAAACTGTTCTTCAGAGGTCCAGGAGGGCATTCCCATGGGAGCTCTGCAGCTGCTCTGCTGTGGTGGGAGCTGGGGGGGGATTTTTCTGTGCCCTGAGCACCAGCTGTGCTGCTGGGCAGGGGGAGCAGCTCACTGGGGACTGACCTTGCCCGGGGGAGCTGGCAGTGCTTGGCATCTGTGCTGGCACTGCAGTGAACAAACACTGGGAGACTTTAAATGAGGAGGTGTCTGTCAGTCCTGCTGCACCCTGCAGTGCCTTGGTCCTGTGCTAGAGCAGCTCACTCAGACACCCACACCCACAGCTCTTCTCACTTTCTCATTACTTTGTAGACAATAAAAGCAAAATATTATCTGTTGGTTGTCAAGGTATCCAGCCTTAGAGGGGATTTTTCCCCCTCTTTTTTTTTTTTTTTCTTTCCCCAAGTAGTATCATGTCTTGGGATTTTTAGACACTAATTGGATTTTTTTTTTTTTTTTTTTACTGCTGTGAGTATTCTTTTGTGAGGTGAACCTGTCTGCACACCAGAGTGCTGGGGGCCATTTATACCTGTGCAACTTATTACCTGCTCCTGCACTGATTTAACCAAATGGATCAGAACAGTCTCTCCATCTGCAGTAATTCATTAATCAACAGCTCACACTCCTCATGCAGGGGAGCCTGATCTCATGTGTGATGCTGCTCTTTCAGGTGTTCCTCTTTCCAATATTGTAATTAAAGGAAATCTGACCTATGTGCTGGAGTTAATAGATATTTTTATTACACATGCTCCAAGACATAAAATGGTTGCTCATTTTCCTTCTCTTCCAGCTCTGTCTGGTCCACTTAGCTGCCAGGATTGCCTGGAGAATGTGTAACCTGGAGTGTTGTTAGGATTCTAACAGAAAGAATATATTCTCCAGTGACAGGGAAAGGCAAGTGAGTGACACAGGAGTGACAGCCTCCTCCCATGTCACATATGCAGAGGATATTAATAGGCAGCAGCAAGACAAGGATGTGGTTCAGAGCACACAGGGGCTGTGTCTGTCAGCCACCAGCAGCAGGAGAACCAATAACAACAACTTTATCCAGCCAGCCAGAGTAGCTGGAACCTGCCATGCCCTTGATGTTCTTGTGGAAGGTGCCTCAAAACCTGCAGTGAGCATAAACCACCTGGCACTGATCATCTCCTCACTGCACAGAGGAGAACTTCAGCAGCAAAGGGACCACAAAGCTGGGCTGTCCCATGTGTGCTTCATCAGAGGGGTCCTGCCAGGAGGTGTAGGCACTGCTTCCTGAGCATCCCTGGCTGCTCTTCCAGGTGCTTTCCAGGCTGATTGTGCCTCACCAGCATTGTGAGAGAACAGCCTCAGCTGCTGTGTTTGCGTGGCACAGAGGGCAGCAGCCCTCAGGAACTGCTCTGCACCTCACCCTGTGTTACTTTAGCCATTCCTTCTCATTCCATCTTTTCTTTTTTTTTTCTTCTTTTTTTGTCTTTTTAATCATTCCTGTAACAAAGAGTGAGGTTGGTAGAAAGTGTGATGCTCTGACAAGTGGAAGCTTACATTTCTGATGAGTTATTTGTATCTCTTGTAAATAGGCAATCCTTTTTTTTTTCCCTTTCAAGTTAATGTAATTTAGTTGCAGAGAGATTAGGGAGCTCATCTGAACTCAGGGAGGAAGTTTGGTGTTCTGAAGCTTAAACCTTCATCATCAGAAATGTTGCTTCCTCCTTTGCTCCAGCTTATAACAACCACATCAGGTGCTCAAACCAATAACATGCATCCACACAGAAGCCTGTCCCCACGTCTAATAATATCTGTAATGACTTGGATGCAGGCTCTAGCTGGGGATTAATGACTAACTGGCTTTAATGGGCCTCAGATCATCAACTGCCTCTCTGTTGGTCATTAATCCCCAGGAAACAGCCCGTGCTGAAACCACCATTGCTTAATTGGAACATGGTTGGCCAGTTGCTGCACAGCCCTGGCTGTGGCTTTGGGGGAATAAATGGAATAAAATGGCTTTATGAACCTGTTGAGTGTCAGATGGACCTTCAGCCATTCTCCATGTGCCTCGAGACAGCATCCTCAGGGACAGGCTGGAGGGCAGACTGCCTGAATCTGCCTCTTCATCACTGGGCTCTGTTTCTGGCTCAGGACACTCCTTATTTCATTTCAAGGCAGAGAATCCCACATTCCTTTAGAACTGCTGGTAAGGTCTAAATGGCAGTGAACTGTGGTTTTCCAGAGATGGTAAAAGTGTGTTTTTAATGGAAAATACCAGGTTTAAGTCACCTCATTTCCTGTGGTGCAATAGCAGGGGTTCTCCCCTCCTTCCACATTTCGTGTTTATTCATTGCATTTTTCTCGTTAGTCTAGAGCCATAAGGGAAATACATTTCACCTGTAATTTTCTGAGAAGAATAAAAGATATTTAATCCTCTCCTAGTTTGGATAAACATCCATGTGATCCTCCCTTATCTTAAGATATGGAAAACTCCTTTACTTTTCAGAAGTCTTTGACCACTGTTTGTTCAAGCCCCAGTTTGAAGAAGATGCTTTTTCAGTGGCAATACTAATTAACCATCATGTCCCCAAACAGCATAACCCTGCTTGTACATGCTCTGAATGTGATCCAAAGCCCTGTGAAATATTTCTTTTCAGTGGGTTTGGATCAGGCCCTGGAAGCACCTGGATATGATGAATGAAGCTCCACTCTGTTGGGTCTGAGGCTTGTGCTGTCCATGGGATTTGTTGTAATTAAGTTTATTCTTCCTAACCTCAGGCTGATCCCTTCTTTTGATGGCCTGTGCTTCTCTGCTTCCCATTATCCATGAATAGTGTTTGCTGCCAGAACAGAGGGGGGAAGATGCTTTTTCCTCAGCCTCATGTGAGATTCTGAACATTTAGACATCTTTAGAATATACTACACACATTCCACTTTTACAAGGCCAGTATAGCACTCCCAAAAGTTTGATGAATTCCAGGATGTAAGCAGAGTCCTCATTACCTGTTTTGGATCAGCCCTGATGGCCCCAGAGCTGCACACTCCCCCCTCCCTGGGCTGTTTATGAGCAGTAGCTGTGGCCAGGTCACTGAGAATGGAGCACCATCAGTCTCCACACAGCCTCTCCACGGGTCTGGCTGCCCACTCCAGCCTAGTTAAAATTTTAGGAGCAGTAAATGGGGAGATCATGAGTGTGAGGTGATATTTTGACCAGTATTTCCAGACTCACTGGGCCCTGCATCACCCATTAGTCTCCAAATGCTTTCCATGAGAGCACAGCTCCCGAGCTGCCAGGACAGCTGAAAGTGGAACCTGCAGCACAAATCCAGGCACGAGGTGATGGGAAGTGATCAAGCACAGTCTGATGCTGCCTCCCATGCTGTCACCACAATTCCTGGGGCACTGCCACCAATGGGAACTGCATTGGAGAGCCACTTGCTCTTGTGAAGCACACAGATATTTGGACATTTATTTAAAGGTTTGTGGGCTCCATGGAAAAAGAAATGTGTAAAGGTGGAATGGAAGGTTGACCATTTGCTGTGTAAAACACCAGTCAGGACAGGGTCACCAGAGGTCACTTGCTTTATTTCATGCATCCCACCCTGTCATGGGAGGAACCACTCAAGCTTTTTTTTTGGTTTTGTTTGGTTTTGATTGGGGTGATGGTGTGCAACACCCCATGGCAGTGAAATGAGTAGGTGTATTTATAAATCTCTAAGTTACTTCTCAGGAAATATTAAATATATTATCAAGATCCTTAAAACCAAGCTTCATCTGTAGAAAATTGCCTCACACTGTGACTTTTTCACTGAGAATTTGAGTCCATTACCTACCTATTAAGCAGTTAGGAGATCTGATTTTAATGTCTGTAATAGAGCTTTTAATTTTAATGGAAAGGAGCAGTAGCAGATGCTGCAGTGAAGAATTTCACATGTTCCCTGCTCTTGTGGAGCTGCCCCAGCTGCAGGATTCAAACTGAAATATGGAACTTTTGTCTTCCAAGGGCAGGAGTGGGGTATGGTCGAAGCTCTATCAGTGCTGAGAGGCCAAATGGAATCTCAGCACCACTTAAATGCTGTTTTCACCAGAGTTCCCAGCTGAATCTGTGTTTAAACAGAGTACAGGGGCTATGCTGCTCCTGTGGCACTCAGGAGACACCCACCCAAATGGAAACAGGCCAGAAATGGCTTGTGGGTGTCCTCATCCTTTCTGCCTCCTGGCCTGTGGAACAGTCCTTACCTCATTCACCTTTCATGTCTTAGCATCCATGTCTTCATTAGAGATAAGAGGAAAAAAATCCAGAATATTTTGCTTTGAGATAATCAGGTCTTTTGGCATTTTGTCTTCCCACTTTGAACCATGGGTGTTATATAGAGAATCTCAGTCCTCTTCTCCCAGACACTCTCTCAGTAAATATTAAAGCTGTGGGAGACTCTGCCTGTTGGGCAGTGTTTTCCTTCAGCAATTTGATCATTTCTGTGGAGCTTCTGGAGAGTCTGGTTGGTCCCAGGTATCTGAGGTGAGCTGCAGGTGTGAGACACAGCCCCACCCATAAGCCAAGGTTCTGACTGCACAGGCCTCTCTCTGTAGCTCAATTTAGGGACAGAAATCTGTAATATTGAGCCCCAGACCTTTACAATCAGAGCTGTATTTGACCAGCTGAAGCACCAAGTCCTAGCAAGCAATAGAAAGCATTTTAATCCATTTATATTGATGCAGCCAGAAGAATAAAGTGTCTGCAAGTACCCTGAGATTAGCTGATATTCTACAGGCAGACTCTTTCACCAGTTTATCTGTTTCAGTCCCACAGAAGTGGATCCTAGCTGGGAGACAGAATTCTGCTACCCAGAATAACATCCCAGTTCTTAGACAAGGATGTTCTGGGTTTTGAAACTCTTTGGAATGAGTTCTGTAGGAACTTCAGACTGGCTGTAGCAGAATAGGTCTGGGCACTCAAACACTGCCAATACTAATCACTGTCAAAATGGTCTTTTCTTTTTTCCTTTTTTTTAAAAAAGCTGTGTATGATCAACAGCTCTTTGCATTGAGCTTTCTGAATAGAGGCAATATACACAGACTTTTAACATGCTTCAACTTCAGCACTGCTGGCACATTATAATGTGGTATTTCAGTCATAATGTCCTATTTGTTTCTTTATCAGTGCCTCAAGAATAGTATCAGCCCATTACAAGAATGCTAAGAAAAGCTGAAATTAAAAAAAATATATTCTAAAGCTGTTATTCTGATTAAATAAAAGGACAATATGCATTAACTATTGAAAATAAAGAATGCTTTCTTTTTGAATTCTAGATGTTTGGGGCATGGAGATCTTTTTGTTCAGGTTGAGAGGCAGCGGATATATTGAGAGTACTTATCCAGAGCTGGGGTCCACAGGTCATATCACTGTATAGAGAATAAATAGGAGAATGAATATGGCATTTAGGACCTAAGTAGCTGTTGTGCTCTGACAGATCTTTCATCTCTCTTAGAGTGCCATTTGGGTTAGATGCACATTTGAAATTTCTTGTAATATTCAGGAGTCACAGACTTTTGGTGTTGTCCTTAAAACAAACAGATAGTCAATTCTAAATAGGAAAAAGTGATTTTTATTTGCTTGGGATTTTCCTTTTAAATAAGTGTATATTGTTCCTAGATGTCCTATGGCTTTGGCATAATGCAGTAAAGGGAGGAATTTACACCAAGGCCCCTCATCTCCATTCCCTCACCTTTCCTCCCCCAGAAAACCCCAAACCTCTTTATCCAGCAGCTCCCAGTGCCCAAAAAGAAACAATTGTGGCTTAAGGAATGAGATGCTACCAGCAAACAGTGCAATAACTCTTCCCTAATTCAGTCCACTTCTCCAGCCACTGTCAATTACTCATATGAAAACCAATTTGAAGTGTATTCTTCAAGGTTAAATTCCCCTGAAGCCCGTGGACTGCTGCCAGGGGCTGTGAACCCTTCATGCAGGTCACCCAGTATCTGAATCTTCTGTTGCAAATCACTGCTCTCCCCATTACTCCTCTGGCATGTACCTGATTTGGTTGACATTTCCATAATTAATTTATAACAGCAATAACCCTGAGATAAGCCTATTTATAGATTTGTGCAAGCTGTATAAGACTATAGATAAAATCTTGCTTCATTAACATATTTAAAGTACTTGGGAGACTCTTGCCTGATAGTGTAGTTGGTGTGATTATCAAATTATGCGATGGAAAGCTCAAGTGTTTAATGTGCATTCAGTGCCCATAAGCTGCTTTCCACTTGAGATCACAAGGGTAATTCAGGGGACACAAACGCCCTCCTGGGCTGTTGACCCAAGGAGTTCTGTGTACTGCCAGCCACTGTGGAGTTGGGCAAGGCAATTTCTCTTTTTCAGATATTTCCTTTCAGGAAATTTATGAATTCTTTGCATCCAATTCTCTGCAGTTATTTTTCTCCTCCTGTCATTGACATGAGTGCAAAGTCAAGGGCAAAATAATGCCAAATCAGAAATATACTCATTCAGTTCTCCCAGGTGTAAAAGTTATTTTATGGTTTGCATGCAAGAAAGAATTTGATGGTATGCAGTTTTTTCTCTAAATCATCTCCAATTTTTTTTTCCCACACAAAATGGGATTGTTTTTCCAAAAGTCAGAGATGTTGTGCATGTGAAAGAATGGTTTGTCCCTGTCTGTGCTATGCATGGGGAGCTTCCCAGAGAAGCCAGGCAGGCTGAGTGAGACAGAGGAGATCCAGGCTGTGGCAGCAGCATGGAAATGATGCTGGTTTTGAGTTAGGATAGAGCACAGAGAGGACAAAACAAGTGAGGTGAGCAGGGACTTTTTTAAATATGACAGAGTTTGTGTCATGGCTCAACACTGACACACTCCCTGATGAGTTCCTCCTGACAGAGGCATTGCTGGGATATCTTGCCACAAGCCAAAGTGCTGCAGGAAGATCTGGGTTCCCCAGAGGCTGTGCTGCAGTGGAGATCAGAGCTCTGTGTGTCCTGCTGGCCCAGGAGCCCCCGGACCACGCTCCCAGTGCTGCCAGATGAGCTCTGGGTGATTGATGGAGACTCCTCCTCTGTCCAGCTGCACAGGTAATTGCCAACCTGCAGCTGGCTGTGCTGCAGACTTGTGCTTGTTACAGACCTTAAGATATTTAATTTGTAAACACTTAATAAAGCATAGCCTACAGTAGCTTGGCTGCTCTTATCTGTCAAGCAAATCAAAATCAATATGTCCCTGGGGTATAAGCTATGATTGTCTGGGCTGCGGAGTCTAATAGGATTAAGTGTTTGGGACCTTCTCTAACATTACAGTCCACAATCCTAGTTAGAGAAAGTTAAAGACCAGCTTGCCACTGTAGCAGGCATGATTGCTTAGGGGTCTGAAAAATCATTAAAGCTTGTCCTCTTAAACGTTGATTGTTCCCTAGTGATTTATTGACAAAACACAAAAAGTGCTCTATACTGCACTCTAATTATATGTATGAGGCTAGGAAATCTCATGGGAAATTAAATAAAATTTACAGCTTGATGGTTTTATGCTCTTGGGAGACATACCTTCTTAATAAGATCTTATAGCTGGGAATATTTATGAGGTTAAAATCTGTGGGCTTGAGCAAAGGCCTAACCTTTGCAAAGGGAGGGGCCTTTGTGTTTTTCTTTCAGCAAATAATTTCAGTGAAAAGCAAGGTAGGCAAAAATTACAATAAAAGGATATAGTGGGAATCACCTGGGCATTGTATTTCAATACCTGTCAATAGGGGGAACTTCAGAGGCGAGGAAGGAGCCAGGGCAGCTGCCTGCCCTTTGTGACATCCTGCAGTTGGTGCTTGCACTCTGTTACCAGGTGAGCCAGGTGAGCCCATGCAGAGATTGTGAAGGCACAGTCTAAGGATTTCTAGCTGGAGAAGGTGTGAAAATTATTGTTACAGGCATGTACATGTGTACTACTATGTATGGTTGTGAGCAAAATAATTGCTAATCACAGAATCAGAGGATATCCAGATTTGGAAGGAGGTCACTGCAGTCCAGCTCCCTGCCCTGCACAAGGTCACACCCACAGATCTGCAGCCTGGGCCATTCTTAGTAAAACTGGGGAGCCCACAGTTCTTAGAGATATCATATAATAATATCATCTTTATATTTGGGAATGGTCAGATAGTTCCTGTTTGTTATCAGATCACATTTGTGATCAGACATTTTAAATTGGCAGTTTGAGTCCTAAAGGGGCTGCTGAGAGCAGGACATGGGTACAGTGTAATAGTGTCACCAAATTCCCTGAGAGTAAATCTGTACAGAATCAGCTGTATAAATAAAAGAAACATGTCCTTTTCTCATGAGCTAGAGCAATTATGGGAGAACACAAATAGAATCAAAGGTGGTAACAAAATTGGCCAGAAATCCCTAGTGAAGTTTTGAATGTTTTATTAAGTGGGACCCTTTGGAAGTTGGCCTAGGAGTAAAAACAAGAACACTTTCCTAGCGACTCTTGAAATGTAAAGGATAATTAATATACAGGACAATTCTCTCTAGGCCCTGAAGCACTTTTTGATTAAGACACTTAACTGGGACTTTGGAGAATTAGGTGCACCACTTGATTTTGATGTAGAGCAGCTTTGTGATACCGGGCAAAGAATCACATCTCTCCAGGCCACAGTTTCTGTGTGCAGATAGGATTGAGATCCTTCCTTTATCTCCCTTTCCTGTTGATCCTGTATTCTCTTTGAGAATCCAGCACGTGGCCCCCAGCAGGGACTCTCTCTGTTGTTGTTGTCACAGCCACAACAAGGGGCTTGTCCTTTATCTCTGTAACTTCTGAACGTGTGCCGTGATAACTCTCACCAACTTTTCCCTGCTGTCATCCTCCTCTTGGTCCACAATGGAAACAGAAACAGCTTAATTAGAACATGCTTGACAGGAGTCCATGAAGAAAAGATGTAAACTCTCCTGGTTGCACAACTTGATTGTGATTATGCTGCTAATTAAAAAAAAAACAACCAAAAACAAACAAAAACCCAACAAAAACAAAACAAACAAAAAAAGAAAATTTTAAAAAAAGGGCACTTTCTTGGTGCCCTTTTAAAAAGGCATGGGAAGGGGGGAGGGCAGAGGAAGGGTGTCACCTCCCCCTCTGTCTGAGAGATGATCTGTACTAATAATCCATGCCCTGGACTCCAACTTCTTACCTCACTTACCTGGAGCAAATCAAATGCATCTCCATTAAAATGTATGAAAGGACTTGGATGCAAAATGCCTTGATGTTAAATGTAAGGAGAATAGACCTCTGTATATTAGCTACTCCTTCCCCCAAATGCTTCTAAATTCAGCAGCCATGTGAATCAGATTTGTGTTCCTGTAAGGCTGCCTTTTCATGTGATAGCTCCAATCATTTATGGAGCAGACTTGCCTAATTTTGTATCCCCCCACCCCAGACTTCTGCTCCCCCCATGCACACACCTTATCCTCACCCTCCTGCACACAATGAAATGTCTGATCAGTTCAGAGAGAGCTTAGAAAGCCTCTGCCTGGGATGAAGGAGAAATTTATTAGTGAAAGACAAGACTCCCTGATAATCAGGGAGTATTGAAATCCCTGATTTAATTTGAATATGGTACGGAGCATGTCTCTTCCTGCCTTCATTACTGCAAAGTCTGTGCCTGATAATGTGTCTTTTTACTTAAGGATATTATGCTGGGGAAAAAATGCTTGATGGGCCACTCTAGCTGAGGTGAAAAGGTTTTGGTATGTTTTAATAAAGATGGATATCACTAAGGATGTTTGAAATATGTGGAAGTAAGATTTGTTACAAGTTACAAATCAAAGCCTAAAAATGTCACTTATCTCCTAATGATACTTCTACACAGATTATTAATTTCATTTTAGGAGACCAATGAATGTTACATTTTTATGACATTGATTAAATGTCTCACTGCCGTCCTCCCATCCATCCTTTTCATTTTCAAAAATCCATATCCGACTTTAACAAAACCCAGCTCATAAATTT
Source organism: Agelaius phoeniceus (assembly GCF_051311805.1). Classification (NCBI taxonomy): domain Eukaryota; kingdom Metazoa; phylum Chordata; class Aves; order Passeriformes; family Icteridae; genus Agelaius; species Agelaius phoeniceus. The sequence goes on from NC_135284.1 coordinate 9,841,907, forward strand.
GTGTTTTACTGCTCACCAAAGCAGAGTTGGATGGCAATCTGCCTGCTAACTTTGGATTTGCACTCCTCTTATCTCACAGAATCACTGGTTGGCATAGACAGCATGGCTGGTGCCACCAGGACTTCAGAGAGGGGCTCAGGAGCTGCTGCTCAGTGACTTGAGGGAAGAATCTTGAAATGTTTTGGTGGCTCCTGCCTCCCCCAGTGGGAGCTGCACCTCCAGCCCTCCGGTCACAGGCAGGGATTGATCCTGCAGGAGACACAAGGTGTGCAAAATTCCCTCTCTGCACAGATCTGCCCCTGACCTGGATATGTTTGGCTGACATTTAGGCAAATTCCACATAGTGCCAGACCACATTTATGACATTTTCCTTTCTTACTCTTGTAATGATGTTGAAGTTGTGTGAGGGAGAGGGATAGAAACTTCCTGTCCCTTCCCCGCTCCTGTTCCTCACCTCCTCTCCCACCCACATTAAACTCTGCCTCTGTCCTCACCACTTGCATATTTATAGTCTCCTGATCTCTGATGGATAAGAAAAAATCACAAGGGAAGCAAATTAAGGCCAGCTCCAGTGAGAAGGGAAAGCCTTGGCCTTAGCTGTCCCTAACTTCAACCCTGCAGTAGGATTTGGTATCTTGAACACAATTGTGCTGCTGGGAACAAAGTCAAATTAGCAACAGTTCACATCCAACAGACAAAATCTAAAGAGAGCAGCAATGTTCAAAGAGTGTCTAATTGATATTGATTTTAACCTGCTTGTCTTAAACATTACTTCTCTCTTTGAGCTGAGCCTCCTGCCAGGCCCCGCATCCCTCAGTGCAGGGGAGTGAGCGGGGCCTCGGTGCTGGGCTTCCCTCCCTGCTTTTCTGAGAGTGCTGCTTCACCAGGGATGGTCACAGCTTTTGGTAGGTGCTGTCACCCAGCCTTGTGACAGGGACAGCCACAGTGCTGGCTCCAGCAGGAGCAGCTGGCCCCAGGCTCCCAGCCAGGTCACCTCCCCAGATCCATCCCTCGGTGATGGCGCTTTGAGAGCAGCTCAGGTGAGCTGGGGGTCGGTGCTCAGCAGGTCCCATGTGAATGCCCAGCATGGACCATGGGCAAGGGCCAAGCCGAGCTCCTCGGGCTGTCCTGGTCCTCCCCCAGCTCAGGAGAGGCTCTGCCTGCGGGGATGGTGGCAGCACACACCAGCTCCGGTCCCTTCTCCCTCCTCCCTCTTCCCTCACGTCGCACACTCAGACACATGGGATGTTTCATAAAGAAAAAATATGGCATGTTTACAGAGAGAAATTTCAAGAAGTGTTAATTTAATATGCTAAAGTGTTCCCTTCAGCATTTTACCTTTGTTGTTGTTTTCACAAAACAGCCAAGACTAAATAATGAGCCCAGAGCTGTGCCCTTTGGTAGTGTGATACCTCATTACCCACGAGCGGCCTCCATCTGCCCTCATGGCTGCACAGGGAGCCATTACGATTATGATGGAAATCTCAGAAGCCATTACCAAGATGCAACAGAGGGCCTACTGCAGACAGCCTAATGGACTAATTTGTAATTGGGAGAGGGAAATGACTTAGCGAGCTCAGGCTTGGTTTTGATGAGTGTGGAAGTGCGCATGCTAAATGTGATAAATGAACAGGAATGCTTGTTTGCGCAGTGGGTTTTACAAGGCCTTCAATCTCTCCTGGGGATCGGAGGCGTGCTGACAAGTCTTGAGAAGCGAGGAGGAAAGGGCTCAGGGGAGGCGAGGGAGATGCAAAGAGAGTAGCTAAGGATAAATCGGTGAGGAAAACTAATGGCAATAAAAACCCAAGGAAATGGCTGCGTCTGCCAGGAAAGCAGTAATTAGGATGCTTTTTGCGTGCATATCTTTAGCTATTAAAATCAAAACTGAGTGTGCACCGTGGCATTTGCTAAGTTAAAAAAGAATAAAAGAAAATACCACGTAAAATGAAAGGCATGCAGTGTTTTAAACCTGAAACTTCAGTCTAAAAATGCAGCCATGTGTATGATCAAGCTCATTTGTGCTGGTGTGACAGAAGAAGGGATTCTTTCCCTGAGGATCCTTCACAAAACTCTGCCCCATCCCTGGAAGTGTGCAAGGCCAGGTTGGATGGGCTTGGAGCAATCTGGTTTAGTGGAAGGGGATTGGAACTTGATGGTTTTAAGGGCCCTTCCAACATGAACCATTTTATGGTTCTGTGATTCTAATAGAGGCCAAATAGCTGCAGTGGGAAGGTCCTGAGGCTTTCCCCTGGCAGCACAAAAGTTAGAGAGAGCAATTGTCCCCAGACAGACCAGAGGAGAGTATTGGAACCTGGTTCTGGGTGCTGCCCCAGCTCTGTGGAGGCTGAGGTAGCTTTGGTTTGAGGTCTGCACTCTGCAGGAAGCATCAAGGAAATGCATATCCCAGGGTCTCTGCCAAGTTTTGTGTGGAAGAACCTTTTGGGATGTTTTTTTCCTCAATCTGTTCCACTGCTGCGACGCAAGAGCGCGTGCATTGCCCCGAGTTTCTGTCGGATCTCTAATTGTAAGGATTGCCTGGAATAACACATGCACAAAGATTCACACTGCATGGGGCCCAGATGTTTGCTTTCCTCCTGTGGTTTCTCTTATACCAGGGCAGGATTCACAGCAGTCACTTTTAAGTTTATGCTTAGGTGTGTTATGTAAGGTTCTTGTGGTGCAGCTTTTGCTGTGATTAGAGTTAATTTTTCTCTGGTTTAACATCCTTTGTCTGTTTGAGGCACAGAGCAGGGGAGAGTGGCGAGAGCACCTCAGGATGTGCACAGGTAACCAAAGCCATTGCAAATTAAACAGAGATGGCCAAAAAACCACCTATGTGCTGGGAATGCCCCGTGTCCAGCCCAGGGATAGGGTTTTGGTTGTTTGCCAGCTACTGAAGGAGATCCCAGAATGACTCAGACCCACTGGACACTGCAACACATCCAGTGAATACTTTTGCATTTTTAGTCAAATGGCACCATGGTTTATTTCCTTCCTCTTCTCCTTTTTCTCCCTGAGAGCATGTTACACTCCATTATTGCTAGACAAGGAATCATTTATGACATAAAGGTGCTGAGCTTTAAGACACTAAAGGTACAAGTCGTTATCTGTTATGAGCTATAGACTTTTCCAGTTTACATCCATTTATCCTATGAAAGGGCAGATCATGGGCTGCTGCTGATGCCAGCACAGAGGTTGTAAATAAACCCAACTGCCATTCAGCAGGCCAAAGTTAGGAATTTATTTATTTACAGAATCACTGGGTTGGAAGAGACCTTCAAGATCATTGAGTCAAACCCGTTCCCTGACACCTCAACTAAACCCTGGCACCCAGTGCCACATCCAGGCTTTTTTTAAACACATCCAGGGATGGTGACTCCACCACCTCCCCGGGCAGCCATTCCAGTACTTTATCACTCTTTGCATGAAAACCTTTTTCCTAATATCTATATTCTAATATTTATTTGATTGTTGTTCTTGTTTACTTTTTATTCTTGTTTGTAGATAAAATAGGATGAAATGGGGGAAAAAGGAGTAGAACTTAGATTTTTGTAGCCTATAAACAGCCTGGTTCTGCCATGGAGTGGAGTCTGGGGTTCTGGATGTTTGTGCCTGTGGCTGATTGCTCCTGATGTGACGGGTGTGTTTTGGCGAGGGAGCAGCGTGTGACTCCAGAGTGCTGTTGGTGACTTTCTGACCCTAAGCAAATAATTTAATCTCTGAATATCTCCTGACAGAGTTTACAGTTCCATCTGTAAATAGGGGATGTTAATATTGTCCTGCTTGGAAGTCTGTCAAGAGGCTTTAATTCATCAATATTTGTGAAACACTTTGAGCTGCTGTATAAATACAAGTCATTAATCTGTCTTATCTAAAAATCTATTGAGGTTCAATCTTAATACAGACATATTCTAGATAACTTTGTTCTGTTGCTAACAATCGAAAAATCATTCCAAAACAAGTTTATGAAGGGGTCTACTGAAGTTGAGTGCATGTTAAAAAGAAAATTTAAATCTCCTTAATGTTTTGACTGCGCTCATAAATGAGGAATGTTGTTCTGCAGTAATTCATACCAGACCTGGGGACACACAATCCCATGCCTTTGGATTAACCAGTGTGCACAATGTGGAATGCACACCAGCTTCAGGGGGGTTGCTGGCCTTATGCAAGATGCAGGAGGAAAAGAATGTCATTTGAAGACCAGAAAAAAAGAAACTGTTTTTTTTTTTCCCCAGATTCACTCTGCTTTCTGTATATTTGAATAAGACCACAGAGATGGAGCCCTTAGGTAACAATAATGGAAACTTGCTCCCTCCTTCCTCCATGTGGTTTCCCTCTAACAATTGCCACTTGCTCCTTGTTGTCCTCACGTCCCTCCCTGGCTTTTCTTCTCATCAAAGTCAGTCCAGAGGCTGCAAGGATGTGCTACAGCCTTGGGCATGGGGTGGGGAATTCATAAAACCCTTATACAGCATTGAGGCCCTTATGAACAAAGTCTTCAGTGCCTAAAGCTTCTGCTTTAATACTCTGGCTCTGTTGAGCCTAAGACAATGAACCTCTGATGAGTATTAAACAATAATGTTAAAAATAAAAATAGGAATTACTTGATTAATCAAAATATGTACATGGAAGTTGACAGATATAGCCGGCAGTATTTGACCTCATAATTAAATTACTTGTGAATATGTATGGATATGTTAATGCCTTTACTGTCTGATTTCAAAGCATTCAGTGTTCAAGAAAGTGACATTTTTGTGAGTAACTGTTTTCATTGAGTGGATGTGTTCAACTAGACCTGCCAGACTGGGCTGTCTTAGGAGAGCTCCAAGGAGATCGTGCACACGGGAGAAGCCCCCAGACACTCATGTCAGTCATTCACTCACATTTCCCCTCTCCACCACTTTATCTTTCCATTCTTTCTGCTTTTCTTCTTCCCCGTCCTCCAGAACAGGCTTGCAGCTCCCAGTGAACTAGAACCGCTGTTTTACTGATGCATGACCAGCTCTCTCTCCTAAAATCTGGAAGTGGAGAACACCACAGTAGGGATCTGCCTTGTGTGTGAATCTGCACAATCCTGATGAGCTCAATGATGCTATATTGACTTACACCAAATAAGAAATTAGCCTCTCCTTGTTGCCAGCTACACATAAACATGAAAACATCCATTTTTTATTAGAGTCTTCACATATGTGCTTATTAGAATTTCCCCTTTCCTTTTAGTTCTGCATTTTAGCAGGAGTCACTGAAGACCCTTGGTGTTTGTAATGTGGAGATTTATCTTGGCCTGTTTCCATGGTGACACCTAAAAACGAGTCATTTCGAGGTGCTGACCTGTCCTGTGTTATTTCATACGTGTGAAACATCAACATTTTGACTCCTTTGGTGTTTCCTCTGAACACAGAGGTACGTCAATGGTCAGAGTCTTTCATAAATAGCAGTGTGTGGGTGCTGTTTGTGTTGGGAGGGTGCCAAGGTGGTAACAAAAGCATCACAGTTACACAAGGCACCTGGGAGCAAGTAAGGGAGAAGGAAAAGAACAGTGCAGTATAAAGCAGCCTCTTCTCTCATAAATACCTGGCTGAGAAACAGCTCAGTGGAATATAAAAGTATTACAGTGAGGATGTGGATGTGTGTGAGTGACGGAGGGTCCAGCAGAAAGCTGGCTCTGAGACCTCAATGCTAAACTACCTGAAGTGGAGAGGTTAGAGTTTATTCCCAGCTCTGCTTACTGGGTCACAGAGAGCAGCTGGAGCAGAAAATTGTATGCAGGAAGGAGGGTGAGGGTGAGGGGTAGCACTGGCTCCGGGGGCTGGAGGGAAATCAGGGCTGGGGCCCTGTGCCAAAGTGGATTTCCTGGGAAGGGAGAGCCTGGCCAGAGGGAAGGACTGGGAGCAGCATTCAGGTGCCTTTGAAGAGAGCCAGTAAATGTCTGCATGGACACAGTGAACTGCCTGGCAGGGTAACACACATAGAGGGCTCTTCTGCAGATATTTCATATGCAGTAAGGAATATACATTTTTAATGACTGCAAATGGGATGGATCTCAATGTTACATTGCTTTTGTAAAACAGCAGCTCATTCCATGGTGTTGGGATATTTCTGCCACACAGAAATAACTGAAGGAAAACTTGGGGTTTACCACTTTCCTGATTTAGCATATTCTGTGACTGTTCTCCACACTGGGATCTGTTCTCATTGCAGTTAATAGCTTCACATTCAGACTACCAAACTCAACGTTTTGCAGTATATACAGAATGTAGGTGATGTGCATATATTTTCCCTTTTTACTCATTTAGACATTTTGGTACATCCAGGAATGGGACTAGCAGACAGTTCCTTTACAAGAGAAGGGGAAATGTGAGGTGTGTTGGAGGGAGGGCCTAATTTTAAGTGCTAGTCAACTGCAACAACTGATAATCTGGAGCCTGTTCAAGCCCATTTAGAGAACCGTTGAATTTTTAAGTGCCTTTTGATTCTCTCTTTCATTTATTTTAACTGATCTGCAGGGATTAGGAGCTTGGTAGGGGAACACCATAATGCTTGCCAAAATGTGTGAATAATTAGAACGCCAACGATGTGTGCCAGATAGGAGGGGAGTATTCACACTTCTGATTAGATTCACTGAAACACTGCTGTAAATCATGGCTGCCAAGGTAACTTCCAGCTCTGTGAAGTTCCTGCTGCCACAGGAGCCAGCTGTGGCGTGGCAGAGCATCCAGCTCTCCCCAGCAGTAGGTGGGCACGTTTTGAGGAGCTGATTTGCTCTGCTGAGAGGCAGAGAGGGCAGAGGTTTGGAGGGCTGGTGTCACACAGGCTGAGCAGACAAGTTTCAATGCTAACACCTCTGTGCTTACTACTGAAAATCAGGTGAACAGAGGACAGGTTACTGCTCCAAACCTGAGGGTTCACCAGCATTATGAGAATCTTTGCCTTTCCCTGAACAGGCTTCTGACAAATGTCAGTAGTAGGTACAATGGCCTAGGGGAAAAAAAGTGAGATAGGGTTTATCTGGCTTCCCTTTTCTTAATCCATAATCCTCAGGGAGCTGCAAGGAAGAACAACCTCTCCCTGATGCTCTGCAGCACTCCTGCACACAGCCAGAGTGCTGTCCCAGTCCTGCCTCTGCTACCCTGTGTTCACCCAAAGGCTGGAGCAGTGGGTGGCTGGGCACATGTTTTACATATTATTGATGCCAGAAGTGGATTAAACTCCCAGACATCATCTTAAAAAAAACCAAACCTTCATAACTGTGAGCCTTTCCTTTCCCTTTTTCACACATTCAGTCCCCAAAGCAACATCCATCAGGATCAAGAGGGGAAAATGGGAGTCTGTGTCCCCAGCTGAGGGGCTGAGTGAGAGCTGGAGCTCACTGGAGCATTAAATCACACCCACACACCGTGCAGCTCACCCGTGATGTTAACAAGTGCTGTGCTTGCCAAGGAGAGAAGCACACCTCAGAGTCAAGAGAGAGAAACTCCATGTGAGTGAAGAATGCCCAGGACAGTAACTCACAGAGTCCTGGCAGCTCCAGCTGCCACTGCCCTTGAACCTCCTGCCCTGGGGGATGGAGCAGGCCATGTCATGGACAGGCAGAGCCTGCTGACCCTGCAGGGTCAATGGCCAGAGGGACCAGAGCCAGCAGCGCCCTGGGGCCAGCAGGGCCATCCCTGTCCTGGGGCTCCAGGCCCAGCAGCACCGGCCAGGCCATGAGGGGATTGTCCTGCTCTGCTCTGGGCTGGGGCAGCCTCACCTCCAGAGCTGGGGCAGGTTGGGCAGCACAGTGTGAAAAGGACATTGAACCATCAGGGAGCACCCAGGAGGATGGGGAAGGGTGTGGAAGGGAAGCTGTGTGAGGAGCAGCTGAGGGCACTGGGATGTTCAGCTGCAGGAGACTGAGGGGACACTCATCACAGTTCCATTGTCCCCATGAGGGGCAGAGGAGGGGCAGACACTGATCTCTGCTCTGGGGGACAGGGACAGGAACAGGAACAGCTGGGGCTGGGCCAGGGCAGGCTCAGGCTGGATTTCAGGAAAGGTTCTTCCCCCAGAGGGTGCTGGCACTGCCCAGGCTGCCCAGGGAATGGGCACAGCCCCGAGGCTGCCAGAGCTCCAGGAGCTCCAGGGATGCCCAGGCTGGGATTGTTGGGTGTCAGTGCAGGGCCAGGGGCTGCACTGGGTGATCCCTGGGGGTCCCTTGCAGCTCAGAAGCAGCACTGTGTCCCTGGCACCCTGCTCCAGGCTGCAATAACCCTGCACAGCCCTCCCAGGTGTCCCTCCTTCCCCTCCCTTTGGAGCTTCCTGTGTCAGGAGAGTGAAGCTCAGTAGCAGCAGAAGCCACGTCCCATTTCCAGTTCCTGATTTCTCCACCCTCCTTCCTCCACCAGGTCTGTAGGTGTAGGCAAGCCCAGTTAAAGGCAGTCTGGATGTGCTGGGTGCAGGCTGAAAAGGGTGCAGTAGATAGGGAAAGAGGTTTCTTAGGGGACAACCCTAAAAAATTGCTGTGGTATTTTCTTATTTTCCATAAAACACTGTAAAACTGTTCTTACAGCCAGCATAGCTCTATTCAGAACTGTAGCTGTGGAAGGTACTCTAGAGTCAAGGCATCATCCATGGTAAAGGAGAGGACAAAAAATGGATGATTACCATGATTTTAGGACCTACATAGAAGTATCTACAAAATTTGATTGAAAGGAGGGAATTTTTCTGTTGCCATTTCAACAATTTACTGATTTTATTAATTTTGCCTCCCTTTAATATGAAGCTTTTGGGCTTTTCTGCTTTTAAATTGCCATTCTTTAACCACAGTTTTAGTTATGCCATATTCCTATTTTAATGCAGCGCTTTCTTATTTTTCCCCTCAATTTCCTTTTTTTTTAAGTGGATTGCTTGAATCCTAGAAATTTTAATGAACAAATAAAAAGAAGTCAAATCTAGATCCATCTTTCTGAAAGTTTAGAATGATGGTAAGGAAACACACCTTTCCAAATCAGAGCTTTTGTTATCCCAGCATTTGCAGAGGCCAGTGCAGCACGTGTGAGGAAGGCAAGGCTTGAGCTGCTGCAGAAACAGCTTTGTAGCCAGTGCAGTGTTGTCAGGAGCTGCCCTTGTTTCCCTCCTCGGTGAGACACAAACCCCCTTTGAAGTGCAGCAGCAATCCAGAGTACAAGGGTAAAGGATCAGGAAACAGGACATGACAGAGGCTGGCTTGTATGCCAAATGGAATGGAGAAAATGAGCAACACATGAGGGATGTAAAGAGAGGGGAGAGACACATCAAAATCACCTAACCATCCCTGATGCCTTTAGAAATGGAGAGAGACAGGAGGAATAATACATATGACTCCCTTTAAATCATAAGAATTGTTTTTCACAATTCAGTGGAAGTCTGAAGGAGATTTCTGTGGAAGGCTGGGAACCTTGTGAAGTCCCTGAGAACGCCTCAGCAGAGATCAACATTTGGTGAGGGGAGAGAAAATACCTTCAGCAGTGCTTGGCCTTTTAACTGCACACACAGCAAAGGTGTGCCTCTGTGAAAGGCCACAATCAATACCTGGCATCTCTGGGGCTGTGTTCACTCTGCTTTGTGTCTCCTGTACCCAGTTTTACCTGGCAAAACCAGTTGAACAAATTACAGTTCGTGTTGCTGTTGGAAGCTGAGTCTCTGCTCAGCTTTGCCATTCCTGCCTCCCCACCTGCTGCAGGTGCTCTGAGCTCTGGGGGATTATTTTTGTGACATTGCCCACAGCCTGAACTGGCTCATGGAAATACTTGGATGGGTTCAAATTTGGTATCCAGATATCTGATTTCTGACAGCAATACATCAGTGAGAGGTTTTCCTCTTTGACTTCCTGCCCTGATGTTGTCCATCTGAAGAAAATAGTCTTGAAAATGTCCAGTTAAAGACGTTTTTCCCCTTGTGAATGTCACAGACTACGTGTTGGCAGATAGTGAGGACAAAAAGAAGCCCTCCTGATGAGCAGGTCTGTGGTGGCTGCCCTTGGGTGGAGGTATTTTTCCAGCAGTCACTGACATGACACTGGGCTAGATGGAGCCTTGGTCCCACCTCCAGCAGCTCTTGAGGTGCCTCATCCTCATTTTCCATACTGAGCCATGTGAAAGGAGGGCTGGAAACCCTGAAGAACTGGAAATTAATTTTAAAAATGGTGCTTTAAAACAATTACTTTTAATTGAATACATTTATGCATTGCAAGAATGTGCCTTATGTATTTCCAAAGATTTATGGGTCTGAGCCTTCCCTGCCAGCAGAGTAAATTAGGAGTGATTTTGCTCCAGTTGTGCTAGTCTGAGTTAATCCTAAATGGAGATAGAAAAGCTCCACACTTAGGGCATCGAGTCTGAGAGGCATGAGAGTGACAGTCCTAGCAAAATCACTTTAACAACTGGATTTTACCAGTGGCACCTTTTAAAACCCCAGCTCATCATCTGAGATCCCATTTTATAGAGCAAAAGGTACTTGCTGGCCTGTCCACTGGCATTGGCAGCAGCTCGGGTTGCTAAGGATGATGGAGCCTGGGGCTTTGCTGCTGGGGAATATTTTCCACATCCCATCTGCATCCCTGTAGAACTTGACCATTAGTCAGGCTACTTCTAAATGATGCATCTCTTTTAGAGATTTCCACTGATAACAAATGAAAGAGCATTTTTTTTCCTTCCCTCATTATGCAGGCAGCTGTGTGACAGCGTTCTGACAAACTGTGTTATCTCAGGCTTCCAGCTGCAAGCTGTTCTCATCAATACTGCTGCGAGCTGCTTCCTACTAACCCTTGTGCCTTTATGCCCATTTTTATCAGAATTTAATTTTAATATGAGGACAGCCAAATATAATGCCAGATGTGGGAAGCAGATAGTTTCCTTTGTACTAGAACATAGCAGGGGAGGTCTTCTAAAGGACTGGCCACACGGTGTGTGGGGGGACTGGGCTGGAATCATTATGTTTGATTCCTGGGGCTTATTCTTTCTATTATTATTATTATTATTATTATTATTATTATTATTATTATTATTATTATTATTATTATTGTAAAGTTGCCATTTGAACCTTTACTCACATTTGCCTTGGCACTGAACTTGAAAGAGAAATTAAACAACAACCAAAGATCTATTATTTAGGAGAAAATAGAAAAGGCAACGTGCATCCCTGGTCCCAAGTTCAGAGTGTGCCAGGAGTGCTGAGATTGCTTTCATCCTGACTCCTTTCAGCTGGTCTGAAGAACCAAAGGAAACTGAAAAACAGCTGCAGGAAAATCTTGTTTGACATCTACTGAAATCACTATTTCTGAAAATGTGACCTGGTTCCCCCAGCTAGAGCACCCAAGCCAGGTAGGGAAGGTACCAGCAAATCTGCACAGACTCAGGACATGCAGGGATGGAATCCTTCTCCCTGTAGCACTGGGCTGTTTTTCTCAGTTTACAG
>NC_135284.1:9858339-9895839 GCF_051311805.1 Agelaius phoeniceus
TTTACCCAGTCTGAAGGTCATTGTCATCCACTCTGGCATGTTCAGTGCTGCCTTGTGATGCTAAAACTGGACTGTGAGGGCTCGTGTTGCTTCCTCACATCTCTGCTCTGCATGTTTTAGCAGAAGTTTCCTCTTACACGTCACATTTTTTCTTGTATCATCATAAGGTGTGAACAACCTCCTCTCAGTGACTTCATGGGACAATCACAAGTTCAGCTTTCCTGTGATGTTGCTAAAACACAAGGTTATGTCACATGTAGGTTGTGCCAGTGCTGATACTCTTGCTACCACATCAAGGAGAACTAAAACAGGAGTTCCATAGAAGGTAAATCTTGATTTGGGATTTAATTTCGGATTTTAAAAAGTCCATGGTCATATGACACAATGTGCTGATGTCCTAGAAACCCTGACTGTAATGTAGTCACAAATTTAGAGGGGATAACTTTGTCCTGGAGGACTGCAGTTGGACCCAGCATTGTCATCCTGATTTCACCACAAACCAGGCATCATCCTTGCCCCTAAAAAGGAATAAAAGTATTTCTTAGCAGTTTGTTCCTGCCCAATTCAAATAAAGTACACGATGCCAGAAGATGTGGCAGAGTGGTGATCCTGAAGTAAGGAATATGAAACTGTGGCCTGATGCTTTCAGCTTTTCAAATCTTCTTCATGGCACGATACCAGCATGCATTTTTTTATATATATGAAATTATTTTACTAAATTATTTCTCACTGAAACTCTCATCCTCCTGGTACAAGAAGAGGAACTGAGATAAGCTCTAGAATTCCTCGGTGTCCTGTGATAAACGGGGGCTGAGTCAGGTTTAAAATCTACAAAGCCCTTCTGTGCTCTGCAAATGAGGTGGTGATGGTTCCTCCTGTGGCTTAGAGCTGCCCAATTTACCCCCCAAATCTACCATATCACCGAGCCCCAGCTGCAGCAGGGGGCTGTCTGAGTGGCTGGAACCACCCTAATGGGTTTGCTGGGAATACTTCATGGAGGTAGCAAAAGCTCCACCTGGATGACTGGTGGCTGATGAAAAGAAAGGGAGAAATACCCCTGGCATGCCTTGAAAAGAGTCAAAACCTAAATAATAGTGCAATGCCCTTCCAGGGAGGTGAAATGGCTCCCAGGCTGCAGGGGAGGCTGCTCTGCACTCAGTGGTGCTTGGTGGTGGTTTAGGAGGTTCCAGCAAGGCTTTGTGCAGTCTCCTGCAGTTCCTGCTCCCTTCCCAGCAGCAGGAAAACGTTCCCTGCCTTGCTGGCAGCTGGAGCCCAGCCTGGCCCTGCTGGTTTCATGTTCCCTCAACCTGCCCTGCCTCACTGAGCTGCCAGCTGGGGTAAGGGCCTTGCAAGTGAGACTTTTATTATACCCAGGGCTGCTCCACCATAGACCGTAATTGGATTTTTTTTTTTTTTTTATTGATTATGTGGTTAACTTTCCTTTTCACAGCAATAAATCTCGGACAGTGTTTAACTTTATAAAGTGAGGAGGAGAGGAAAGTACCAGGTGAGGGACGTCCCTTCCTGCATTCCCCCACCCCCTGCCTCTCTTTTTTTTTCCTCCCCCTTTTGTCTTTTCTCTAGTTTTGCACTGTCTTTTAATAGGACTCCTGTCAGGTGAGGTGGTGGCAGGGCTGTGACACCTCTGGCAGGGTTTCTCAGACACGCCTAACAATGCACGTCCTATTCAGAGAGGTCTCAGAATTTGGCTTTCACTGGTGCCAGCAGTTCTGAAAGAGGCACACTCAGCTTGGAGCACTCAAGTGCTGATGGACAAAGTGCTGGTTTAACAGTTCTGCCTAATAGGGAGCAGGTGAATAAATACACGATTAGAGAGTCCTTCACTATAACAGCCTTATTATCACATATTATGTAGAGCTGGAATTCCTTGAGGGTTTTTTTCTTTTTTTTTTCCCCAATTGACTATCTCAATTGTATCTAAAAATATGTATATGATTCCCAAGATTTCAACTGATATAAAAGTCAGAGTGTATGAAAACACACAGGATTATTCTTTAGTCTTCCTAGGTCATTTGAGGTTACTAACAGGCAGATTTTGTGTGGCATGAAGTGCTGGCCATTCTCATCCACTTCAACAAGTACTAGCAAAATTCAGGCTTTCAGTGCTTTCTGTGAGTTTGGGATGTTCTGAAGCTGAGGGGGGACTTTCATTGCAAGATGTACAGATAACTTCTTTCTTTATTTTTCTAATGGAGTACAAGGAAAGCCTGTGTGCAATCAGAGAACAGATTATATTCCCTTACCAGTGATGCCCTGACAAGGGGGAGCTGTGTTCAGCAGAACAAAGGGGTATATAGATCTCTGGGAGTAAAAAGGTCAGTAGTCTCTATCCCTAATGCTGCATTTGTAACACATTTAGCTGTTAATAGCCCTCCTTTGTTGGCCTAATTAGGAGGTAAAGGATACATTTATGGATGGTGCTTATAGCACAGGTAATGAGGGTTCTTCCAATGATGGGGTTTTGAATCCAGGTCTGATCTGGAGATGAATCACTTGAAAGGGAAGCTGGAAATGGTGGGATCATTTGGTGCCCTCACTATTTTCTGTAGGAACCACTAATGAACAACTCTGTGCCCTTCAGAGTCATGGCCTTATTTTACAGCTGGGGAGGGTATCTGCCTTTGTTCTTTAATATCAGTCACACAATATAGTCTTAGGAGTTGGAAATGAATTGGACCAGTCTCTGTCCTCAGTTCCAACTTAAAACACGTTGACTTCATTTTCAGATGGAATGAATGCTTCTAGCCCCAGTGAGAAAGGAAATCAGAGCTGTGGGTTGTGAACCAGCTGTGCAAACCCAGTTCAAGGTGTTGTGAGAGTGTTTGACACTGTCCACTGCAGTCAGCTGGTGTCAGAACCACGGGGTTGAGCTGAGGAATGAGGGGTGCACCACGTCTTCATTCCCTTTGCACGTTTTCACCATTTTGCTTTCCTGCCTTGCAGGCAAATACCTGCAATGGGAAAGAACCCATTAAAATGGCAGCCTGTCCTTACAATTGCAATGGCAAAGATTTGTGTTCTTTGTAAAATGAATGAGTGGAATCAAGTGGCAAGGAGACCCATTCACCCAAGGATGAGTAAATATCCCTAAGGAGTGCAGCCCTTCCATTGGACATCTCCTGTGCTGAAGGGAAAGCAGCCACCTGCCCCTGTCCTGGGCTGTTACTGGAGGTGCTTTAGGTTACCTGGTAGATGAATCACTTGAAAGGAAAGCTGGAAATGGTGGGCTCATTTGGTGCCCTTCCTTTGTCCCCAGCAGATGGGTTGGTGTGGACAGGGGTTCCTGGTGCTCAGCCTGGGGAGCAATCCCAGCTCAGCAGCACCTGGCTGGGCACCCCCCACCCTCACCCCACAGGCCAGGCTGCTGCCATCCACCCCAACGTGTCCCAAGGGGTTATCAGAGCAATATTCTGGAGTGCAGAGTGGCTGGGCATGGGAATGCTTTGGCCAAGAACCCGTGTGCAATTACAGAGCACTCCAGGGAGGAGCATGGCACTGGAGGAGCTGCGTGCTCTCAGAGGAATATCTCTTAAGTGAAAGCAGAGAGAAGATGGCTTTGCTGCTGCTTCTCCTCCCTCAGGCTCTCAGACTTGACTCTTGAGAAGTCAGCTGGGAAACCGTGCAACTCTACCCACTTGTCAGAAAAACACCTGCAGAGAGACAAGTCATGCCTTGTACCTTGGAGCCAGCAGAGCTCAAATCGATCCTGGTCCCCACAGACTCACAGAGCACATGGAGGGATGCTGGGGGCCCCCAGCTCTCTTTGCTTTCAGCTCCCAGTGGCCTCAGCCAGCACCACAGGGAACCAGGAGCCTCCAGCACAGAGGGAGCCACTCCAGGCAAACACAGTTGGGCTTTGTTGTGACAAACCACTGCTGAATTCCCACAAGGCTGCCTGCCCGTCCTGATCCAGGGCAGGAAAAGCACCTTTGTGTATTGTGCAGAGATCTAAAAAAACCATTGCATCTCTTCTGCAGCAATTCTTTCACACCACCTTGTCTTTCTTTTTTTAAAAATTTTATTTCCCATTTTAAATCATGCACGGTATAATACAATAAAGCAGTAAATCATGCAAATTGGTCTAGGTTACATTTTGAAAAATGTTAAGAGGAAACTGTTAAGAGACCCGTTTCTGACAGGCAATGCATTTTAAAGTTGAGGGATTTGAAATATTTCAGCAGTGGACCTAAAACAGCATTATAAATTAGTTCAACTTATCAGCCCAAAACAGAATTATTCATCTTCCAAAAGGGTATTTCATGCCCGCTAGGCCCAAACGATCGTTCACCTTCATTCTTGCCCTGCTCTAAGGGTAGGTCTCACTTTACTGAATTCTCCTGATTCATTACTGTGTGTTACTTTATGAATTTTTTATCAGCATTTTAATAGCTCTTTCAGATGATTGAATGTAACTGATTCTTGTAGCAGAACACTGATTGAACAGAAAGACAGTAATGTATGTCGTAGGGGTTAGCTCCAAGCTAAGCAACATGATTTTTACCTACAAGATGTGCTGTCTTTCCTTCTTATCCCCCCTCATCTCCATTTTCCTCCCTTTTTTCCACAGACAAGAGGCAGTCTGGCTTCTTTTTTGGGAAACAGGGAATCTAACCACCCCAGCAGCAGCTCTGACCATAGTGCTGTATGAATCATGGATTTGGGGTGTCAGAAGAGCAGGTTCCATCAATTTCTGAACCATTCTGATCTATCACATCTCTCACCCCAGAGCCTTGCACTCTGCTGTTGTGTCAGGCCTTGGGCACAACCAGTGTTGGCTGTGACAGCAAAGCTGCTGTGACACTTTCACCACCTTGGTGCCTCAGCTGGGGCTTGACCCACTGCTTGCCACCCTTCCCATGTGGTGACTCTGGTGTGGGGAGCAGCCTGAACCCAGATCACTGAATAATGCAAATGAAAATGTCCTCAGGTTAACACACACACACAAAAAGGGTTATTTTCTTTAATGATCTGTTCTCTGTGGTGTCCTGCTGGGGAGTGTGGATATAATTAGGGACACTGGTGTGAAGGTCCAAGTGTGGTGCTGGGGAGGGGGATTGTGCTTCCTCCATTCTTGTGAGAGCCCACAGAGCCCTTCAACCAGAGGAAAACTATCCCAGCTCTTTGTGGGCTATTTCTGCCAGGTTTTTGGGGTCACATAAGCATCAGAGCTTGTGCAAGGTGTGGGGCTTGGAGCTCAGCAATATCAGCTCTCCTGGGCCAGGTGTGTGGAGTCCTGGGCCAGTGCAGCTGTGTCTGCCAGGCAGAGCAGTTGGACTCACTGATCCTGGCGGGTCCCTTCCACAATTCCATGGTTCTGTTGCCTGTAACTGAGTTGGTGTGGATGTTCCCAGCCAGGGGTGAGCACTCCTGCCCGGGCAGGCTGTGGCAGGAGATGCCCAGCAGCTGCTCTCCACTGTCAGCTTTGTGCAAATGAGGTCTGGCAGGGCCCTTTGCTGTGCTGAGTCCAGCCTGTCCCTGCTCTGCATCCATGTGTAATCCCAGCTGGATTACATGTTCCAATTTAAAGTTGATTAGATTTTATTCTTTTTCTCCATCCATTCTCCTGAAGGCAATTTGTTGTCTTCACTGCAAATAATGTATTTATCTCCATCCACAGTTGGCCCTTTCTATCCAGTAATGTTAAAATTAATTTATCATTTCAATGAGGCTTAAGGTCATCAAGGGTATTTCAAAGAATTAGCAGTGAGGGGAAGGTGCAGTCACGCCACCCAGGGTTGGTGGAGCAGCCTGTGCTGTGTGAGGAAGGTGGAATCAGCACCTCTCAGTTGGAAGCCTTTTCTCTCAGAAAAGCTGGCAAAATACTTGACTTGCCAATTCTCTTGTTTTCTTTGTAGTTCACAACACCATCATAATGTGAAATGTGATGACAACAGAGCTCAGCTAAGGGAGCTGGCTGAGGCCAGAGCAAATGTAGCTGAACGGCTCTTGCTGTTTTTCCTTAGACCTTGGAAATTTCCAAATGTTGGTTTTGGGTCCTATATTTGAAAAGACTTCCTAAGTCTATTTTTTTTCCCCCTTCTAGTTTTCCTTGCTTAATTCACAGTCTCCTGAAAATGCCTTCCCACTCTGGCCATGGATGAGGCTGATGGGTTTTGCTCAGCACAGCCCTGTGCTGGCACAGGGCTCCAGCCTCCCTACAATGGAGGCCATTCATGAGGAGTGTGGGGAGAGCTGGGCCTGCAGGACAGCAGAGCTGAGCAAACACAAAGTGATTTTCCCCATTACAGTGGGCAGGTTTCAGTTGTGGAGAAGCCCAGGAGGTGAAGTGCTCCCTTGTAGAAGGACAGGGTAAGAGCACAGGACAGGTTGAAGCTGGAACTTCAGTGCTCATAGAATCATAGAACCACAGAATCATTAAGGCTGAAAAAAGATCCTCAAGTCCAACCTTTCTCCTGATATCACCATGCCTACCATGCATTTGGGGGGAATTTCAGAAGGGAAGAACAGACTTGAAGAGGAGAATACCAGTTTTAAATGCCACTTACTAGAACAAGGCAACAAATGGTCTCTGGCCAGAATGTGCCTAAGCATGACAGTTTATGCAGTTATATCAACACATGCAGGGAGTGAAGTGTTGTATGGTTCCTTGAAGCTCCAAAGAGTTTCCTTTGATCTGTGAGTTCACTGATTTGTGCACATTGTAGCTGGCAGAGAGGCATACTGACAAAGCAAGGGGTTGTGGAAGTAAAGCCCTGCTTTCAGGTGAATATTTATGGGTGACTCTTAATGCTGCACTTTACACATGACTCTGGATGTGCAGCATAATTCAGAATCTGTTATGTTTCCCATTTCTTAATTTTTTAGAAGTGTTTGATACATTCATAGGGAAGGTGATAGAAGGACATGGTGAGGCTGCAGCTGTCACACAGGCAGATCCTAGAATAAGTTTTACACACTCATTTTTCTTCAGGTTTTCTGCCTTGTGCTGCTTTATGAAGAGAATTACGTTGTGGGGGAAGTCAAGTGAGACATTTTGATGTTCAGAGCAGGTCTTTGCCTGTCATTGCAGGTCATTCCAGCCATCTCCTCCTGCATGAATTGTGCTCCCAGGGCAGGTCTTGGTGTGCTTGTCCTCTCGTGGTGACCTCTGTGACCCACTCTGGTTGGGCCCTGCTGAAGGTTGTTTCCCATGCAACTGCCATAGGAAACAACCTTCAGGCACCCTCATTGATGAGTCTAGTTAACAAAATTGATTTCTTGTTCATGTTTTGATTCAAATCACATTTTTCAGCTGCTTTGTAGAACACATTCCTTAGCAGGTTATCTCAAGTCATTTCCAAAGCATTCCCCACCCAGAGATGTAGCAGGGCAAGGGATGAAAGAGCCAATTGCTCCAGCATGCTCTGAGTGCAGTGCCAGGGGAAGTGAAACCCAAAGGAATGTGATCCAGCCCAGGTGAACCTGTCTGCTTTCCAGTGCAGGTTTGGCCCCAGGGAGCTTTACTGTCATCACCTCACTCAGCAAGGTTGCTCCAGGTGCTGTAACATCTCTGGATGGCCTCAGCCATCAGTGATTTCTGCAGGCTGTCCCTTCCTCCCCTGTCCATGTGCCCATGCCAGCTCATGCCCTGGGCCAGGGTTCTGGCATGTCAGCTCTGCTTTGCCATGTGTGACACGCCTGGGCTGACACTGGTGCCAGAGGGGTTTGGGACAATCACTGAGCAGATCCAAGGGCCTGTGGTCAGCACAGAGAGCTGTTCTTGAACAGCACTGTACATTCTGGCAGAGAGGAAAACCTTCCTTGGAGCTTCTGGAGCCCTGGCAGGAGCACTGGAGCTCTGCAGGCCCACAGGCCAGCCAGGACACAGGGGCTGGCTCACATCTGTGGGACTGCTGCAGGGCAGGATGGAGGCATGGCCCAGCAGGTCCTGCACACAGAGGATTAGTCTGGCCTGGCTGGCCAGGGGCTGCTGGTGAGCAGGAATATTGCCCAGGAATTACATGGCTCTGGAGTGGAAGTTCAGTGGTGCAGTGCAGCCATGAGAGGAGCTGCTGCTGTTTCCACATGCTCAAACAAACAAAGCCACAGCCACAGCCACAGCATGCTGGCCCAGGGGGTGCAGGGCTGGGAAGGACCTGTGGCCCTTCCAGCTGCCCTTTGGCTGCCCCTGCAGCCCAGAGCCTGAGCCCAGGGCAGCTGTGCCTGTCTCCTTTCCCAGCTCTATCCCTCTTGCCTCAGTAGCCAAGCAACAACTTAGGGATGGCTCTGTTGCCCCTGCCTCATTCCAAAGGCTTTGGTTTGGATGACAGTAGTTAAAAATTAATTGAGAATCCCAGAAAGGTTGGGGTTGGAAGGGACCCTTAAAGTCCATCTTGTTCCACCCCCTGCCACGGCCAGGGACACCTTCCATTATCCCAGGCTGCTCCAAGCCCCATGCAACCTGGCCTTGATGTACATGAAGTTGTGAGTGGTACTTAATCTTGCAGTTCCCTGTGTCATCTTCACTTGGTTCTCCTCAGAAACAGTAGGGCTCGTGCCTGGGTAAAATCTGAGCAGGAATTTTTGGAAAGGAGGCCACAGCCCTACTTTCCTCTGGAGCAGAGTTAGTGCTTGTGCCTCCACCTTTACAGTTTTTGTCATTCTGGTCTGCCTGGCAATGGTATTTCATGTCTGGCATTACTTCAATAATAAAAAATAAAAAAGAGGAAAAGATTTCTTGATAACTGTGTATATATTTGATACCATCTCCTTTTACTGAGAGTAAGGCCATTGGAGGAACGGGTTATCTCTGGGCTGCAAACCACCATTCTATTAGTCTGTTTGAAGTTATCTAGAAAGTCTGTGTGAAATATAGCCTCCTTCTTCCCCTCCCTCTCAACCTTCCTTCCCCTTAAATATATTTTCAGTCCCAGAGCAAAACAAGGCTGTACTGCAATACAAAAACATTGTTTAAAGGGTCTTTACTCCGAGGTTTTATTTTCAGCTCTCTCTGGTAAATGGGGCTGGTCCAGCTCGATTCTAACCTTTATGCAAATTTAACGATAATTCAGCACAATATTTATAAGATTCAGAGTTAATTAAATCCCAGTGGAGATCAGACCCTGTATGACCTCATTACAGTTATACACAACCGCCTAATTTCCCCGAACAACCGCCGAGTGGAGGGTGTGCTAATTTAGGGAATGTATGGACATATGTACTGTCTGGATGTCTGTCTGTGCAGCCCGAGTGGCAGCATCCCTGCTCCTCCCTGTAACCAGCTCCTCCTGAAAATCACATTAGCTTTTCTTAATAGACTCCTTTTTTTGTTCCGCTGGATCTTTAATCGATAGAAATAAAATTAAAGAGACATTAATTATCAAGCCTTGAGTTCCTGAGCTGGAAGGCATTTTAGCAATGCAAAGTATTATTATTGCTATTAATTTTATTAGATAGGCTTCATTTTCTTCCCTACATAATGAAGAATTTAGGTGGATTTCACCTGTGTGCAAAGGGGCTGGCTCAAGGCCTCTTGCATCGCTTCAGTCTTATCTGGGAGGCTGCAGAGGAAGGTTTGAATGATTCATGGGAGCCAGGATGGGAAGTTGCCATCTGTGAGCAGCTGAAAATTAAATCAATCTTTGTGTCCTTCAGTGCACATGGGCTGGTATGTACAGACACACATATGTACATGCAAACATGGGGGGGTTAATTCCCTTTATTCCCTTTTCAATCTGAATCCTTCTCATGATCTTTTATGTTTAGTCTTTGGGGGTCTTGTCTGTTATTGCCATGGACACAGTGAGGGTGGGAGTGGCTATTTCTCAAGAGAATGTTCGCAGAAAAAGCTCCATACAAGGGAGCAGGAAGGACAAATTTTATTTGCCTATAGTGTAATCCAAGGGGGACTGAAAAAACCATTCTTTAATGGTAAATAGATTTTACTGTATTTGGATTAATTTCATTTTGGACACAACTTCAATACTTCTTTTCCTTTGGAAATGAAACACTATTATGTAGTAAAACTAGGGAATTTCAATGTTTTGAATTCTGTCATGAAAAAGGAATTGCTCATGGATCTTTTTTTTTGGTGTAGTGGTGTCTTTTTGATGGGAAAAAAAAATCATCAGGAGTGACTACAAGTATCTGGTTTTCAATCTAAAAACCTCCTTATTTTCATAATCACATTCAGAACTGAATCTTTAGGTTTGATAAATATAAAAAAATCCCCCTTAAGTTTTTTTTGTTTGTTGGTCGGTTAGTTTAGTTTTCCTTCAAGTTTTTTTTTTCCCATTTCCTTTACTCATGAAAGGGATCAACAGTAGAAACATGAGTTTCTGCTTTGTCAACATGGGTTGGCACTTCCAGCATGTAAATATTTTCAGCAGTTTGCCCACAACACACACATCCATATCCCCAGCAGCAATCCCTGTGCTGTGAGGAGTCAGCAGCACATGGACAAAGTTCTCACAGAGCTCCCAAAACAAAGCCTGTTCTGGAGTCTGCAGAACAGCATCATTCCTGTGTGTAACAGCACAGACAAGGAAATAAAGCAGCCCTGAATGATCTCCTCTTGCACCAGGGAATGGCCAGCATTCTTTATTATTGCATCCGAGGACGCCTGAGTCAGATGAAAGGGAAATAAAATGAACATGTTTTTGATGATCAGCAATGACACAGGCAGAGATTCAGCAGACAGAGTGGCAGGGCCTGTGCAGAGCAGTGACTGACAGGACCTCTGATCTCCGTGCCCACAACTCTGTGTGATGGGGAGGCAGCTGCAATCTGTTCTGTTTAATGTGAGCTCTGCACAGCCCTCGGGCTATTTGTAAGCTGCCAGGGAGCTTTGTATCACACAAAGTTTGGGCACCTTGCTGAATTTCATGGCTCTAACTGTGCTGCAGGGCTTGACAGTTTAAAGGATAGAAAGGGGTGGGAAGTTTCTTAAATAGCCTTCTGCCAAATAAAGAACAGTGCCCATATGCAGGTCAGAACTGGTTGGTGAACAAGGATTGCAAACTGTGGTGTTTGTTCCTTTCCTCCAGGAACAAACGAAAAAACGATTCTGTGCTTGGGATGCCAAGTGCCAGGGAAAGACCAGAGGATGGAGAATATCATCAACATTACCAGACACACACTAAAACAAAAGGAAAAAGCCCACCAGGCCAGAGAGGACAAAGTATCTTTAACACAGGAGCCCCTTTAAGAGCTTTCTGAGGGCCTGTGGGGATTTTGTGGTGGTTGAGGTTTTTGGGGGGTTTGCTTTACTTTTCCTTCAGAGTTGCTCTAGTTCATTAATTTTTAACAATTTATCAGTATGGGAAGATAAATCCCCTGCAGTCCCTTTTAATATATTTTCTTCTTCTTTTCAAGTAAATGATTGATGAGTATCAATCTAATTGTTCAATGCCGAGTGGTTGCTAATGTGGGGCCCCTGTTGCCTGAGGGTTCCTACCATGGTTTATAACCCTGTGCAGATTGTCTGGTTAAGATCTTAAGTAGCCAAAGCTGTAAAAGTTTATGTCTATGTGTGAGTGGGGGAGTAGAGAGCTCACAAGTAAGCAAGGCACATTTCCATTAATCATTTTGGCTGCTGGATTGGGCAATACGTTCCCATCTATGCAAGCTGGGTGGAGAGGAGTTTCTCTGTGTTAGTATTTGCTCTGGCAAACAGGGCCCAGAGCTGTGGTGCCATGTGGAAGGAGACTCATGGAGGAGGAAGTGTTGCCTGGTGGTGGGGGCACAGGGCAGGGCTGGCTGCTCTGTGTTCACCCTGCTGTGCCTTTGCTGCCTTACACCAAACACGAGTTTGGTCACCCCAGGGATTACTGAGCTCCACTGTGACAGGGCCTCACTGAACAGCCTTGCTGTGGCCTTCACACTGTGCAGGCTCCTTGAATTTGGGTGCCACCATCACTCTGGAATTAGTAATGTTCCCTGGATGTCCAGGGACAGACAAGAGCCCATTGAATCCTTGAATTTGGGTGCCACCATCACTCTGGAATTAGTAATGTTCCCTGGATGTCCAGGGACAGACAAGAGCCCATTGAATCCTTGAATTTGGGTGCCACCATCACTCTGGAATTAGTAATGTTCCCTGGATGTCCAGGGACAGACAAGAGCCCATTTTGGGAGGTGCTGAACCAAGAGAGGCCTGTCAGGACCTCACCATTCAGGAGATGAGAGCAGCTGGATGCACAGACAAGAGCACACAGGGAAGTGATGGGCACAGGGCTGGCTCAGCCCTCTGTAGGTGTCTGCACACACCAACCATGCTCTGGGGGCGGGTTTGGGGTTCATTTGGGATCTTGGGTCTATAAGGAAGAGGAACTGCAGAGCTTCACAGAGTGTGAGAGGTCCCACCAGCACTGCAGGTGTGCAAGCCCCACACTCACAGTGGGAGCTCTGGTGGCTCCATAAGGCTGGGTTGGACAGCCATGGGATGCTAAATTATACAATATCTAATTTAATGTCTTCACAAGGCTTTACAAGGCAAAGCTGAGATAAAAAAAGGCTTGGACATCTTCGTGACAGGTAATGCTATGGAGATGCCAGTACAGATTCTTACACTTCAGACTGGCAATGTGTGAGTAGAAGCAAAAATAAAGTGAAAACAAATATTGTCTGGTGTTTCTTTATGTTTGGAAATTTCCAATACTTATGTTTTTAATTGCTTCTAGCTACAAGTCTGTGATATGTTTTAAAATTAGATAATGAAATACCCAAGGCTCCCCAACAGCATAAAATTGAGTTTTGCTTTTCAAAATCTGCATCAAATTCTTAAAGTAATCTATATTTTTAATAAATACAGGAAGTTTCTCTGGTATTAAGATACTTCTTATTGGAACTATGTCTTTTGTTCATCTTTTCTACAAAGAAAGAATTATTTTCAGCACTAACACAACAGCTGAGATACCTATCCATAATGCCATTTGGCACCTCTGTACTGTAGGATTTTACATTTTCAGACTTGTATATTGATTGATTCCTTCACATTTAATTTGTCTCTCGGTTTTTCAATATTTTCGTTCCACTTCTCCGAACAGGGCACTAACACCCCATCCCATTTTCACTCACTGAAGGTCCCCAAGTGAATCCATGACTTTCCAGTTTCTGAGATCTGTCCTGAGACCTCTAAACTGGGTTACCTCATACTGCCCCGAGGTGGGAAGTGATCTCATATGGGTAAGGGACAGAAGCAGAAACAACTTTATAGGTGGCAAAGGAAACATCAAAAAAAATCCATTTGTGGGCACATATTCTCTCCAAACAGATGAGGCAATTAAAGGAGAAAAACTGACAACAAAGGAGAAGTAGAGTCTACTAACATTTGCTCAGTGTGAATCTTGGATTTCTCTGTGGGAGTTATTTAAATTTACACCAGTGAGGGCGGCGGCAGAAGTGGCTTTGCACAGCCCCACATGTCCCAGTGCTGTAAATTAACCTGCTTTCCTGGTGACTTCACTGCACCAGCTCCCCGGGGCAATCACTGCCCTGACAGAGCTAAGCTTGGTGTCTGGGGCTGCTTCCCCAGCCCTGCCTCTGGACAAGGTTTTAGCAGTGATTAATTCCTCGCTGCACTCGGGGCTTTGCCTGGACAAACAGCCCTGTTTGCTCACGTGAGATGGATTGCAGCCTCCAGACCCTGTGCTTTGCCTGGGGGGTGAGGGCAGGGCTGCTTTGCTGTTTGGAGATTCTTCTTTGAGAGGTCTAAATTACAAAACTGTTCATTTTGTTTAAAGAAAGATTATGATCTCTGGAAGAAATACAGTACTGGCAGCAACAATGCACAAAGTGCTCAGAAACATTCGGGATATTGGACCTAACAGAAAAACCCCTCCCAATCCCTGCACCAGCCCTAGTGCAAGCATTGACTTACCCAGAGCCACAGAGTATTTGGGAAATGGAAATCTTCAAAGATAAGCAATTGGCTTCACATTTTAATATTTGTTACTTTCAATGTCTTGATTTTGGCACTGCCAGGGAGAGCTGTGCTGGATCATATCAGTCAGGAGAGCAGGGGGGGCTCAGGACATAGTGAGAGCCCTGGGCTTGGGCAGTGGGGACGTGGTGGGATCAGTCAGCAGTGACATGGTGGGCTTGGGCAGTGGGGACACACAAGGTTCATACAGTGGGGACATGGTGGGTTTGAGCCCTGGAAACAGTGGGTTTGGGCAGTGGGGACATGGTGGGTTCAGCCAGCAGTGACGTGGTGGGTTCAGTCAGCAGTGACGTGGTGGGTTCAGTCAGCAGTGACATGGTGGGCTTGGGCAGTGGGGACATGGTGGGTTCAGTCAGCAGTGACGTGGTGGGTTCAGTCAGCAGTGACGTGGTGGGTTTGGGCAGTGGGGACATGGTGGGCTCAGTCAGCAGTGACGTGGTGGGTTTGGGCAGTGGGGACATGGTGGGTTCAGTCAGCAGTGACATGGTGGGCTTGGGCAGTGGGGCACAGGGGGTTCAGGCAGCGGGGAGAAGGTGAGTTTGGGTAATGGGGACACAGTGGGTTTGGGCAGTGGTGACACGGGGGATTCTGGCAGAGGTGGCACAGTGGAATTGGGCAAGGGACACAGGGGTTTGGGCAGAGGTGACATGGTGGGTTTGAGCAGCAGTGACAGTGAGTTCAGTCAGCAGTGACATGGTGGGTGTGGACGGTGGGGACATGGGGCATTGTGGCAGAGGTGACATGGGGCTCTGGGCAGCAGTGACACAGTGGGCTCGCCAGGAATGTCACTGTCATCCTCCCTCCAGCCTGATGAGGAGTTTGTGATACACAGAACCCAACCATGTACCAGTGCAGGGAAATGTTATAGGTTTATGAGGAGAGTGATTAAAAATGTATCAAAGAGGCTTGTAAAGCTTATGGTTCAAGTTAACTGTATGAAGTAAACAGCCTTTAAGTGTCTCCTGGGACTGTGACAGATAGTCTGTGGGTGTTACTGCAACATGGTACTAGTGATTGTTCTGGCCATCCCAAACTAATCACCATCTGTGTGTATGAGCCTCTTGGGAGCTCCTGGTTGTTGGACAATCATGGTTGTTAGCATTTTTAATCAGTTTCTGTGCAGCACAGATAGAAACCGTATGCTCCAGTCTTTATTTTCCCTACTCGGGGAGAATTATTGCAGCACTAAAAAGGGGATGTGCGAGTTCCTGCTAATTTTAGAGGGTCACATTCACCTCATGCACCCAGTCG
This sequence comes from Agelaius phoeniceus, assembly GCF_051311805.1. NCBI lineage: Eukaryota > Metazoa > Chordata > Aves > Passeriformes > Icteridae > Agelaius > Agelaius phoeniceus. Next base: position 9,873,494 of record NC_135284.1, read on the forward strand.
TGGTGACATTTCCCTTGGTGTTCCCTGCCCCTGCTCTGAAGTGCTGTGGTAAGAATTATGCTCCTGTTTTGCTGCTGGCAAGGTGGATTGAACTGCAAGTCCTTGGCTCTGCCTGGCAGCCCCCCCTCTCCTGGTGGCCACGCTTCCTGCGTGACTCAAAGGCACTGACACAAATGCAGAACATTCAGGATCACGGTTGGGGAGATGGAGTTGGGGGGTTTTATTGTCCTTCTTGCTAGTGAGAAAGAGCTGCTGAAGTAGGAAGAAGCAGAGCAGATCATTGCCTGGAGCAGGAGACTGTGTGCAGTTGAAGTTATGGGCCCTGGGAGAGTTCCCAGCTGTACTTGCCTGGCTGTTGATGCAAGAGGCACTGCAGGCAAAGATGGCTCCGGGAATGGAGGGGCAAACAGCGAGGGGAGGGATGGCTCAGATCCAGGCTCTGAGGAGCAGCGCTGATGCTAAAAGGAAAAAGCTCTTCTCTCATTCTGTACTGAAGTGCAGCTCATCTCGACAATTAATCCTTGAAGAATTAAGATCTGGGGGCTGGCTCCGCGCTCCGCAGCCGTTTGACATCTGTGCACGGTGGCTGGAGAGCAGAGCCCGGCTCTTCCCCCCAAAGTGCTGAGCTGTCAAACCAGCACCAGCTCGAGTTCCCCCTTGTCCCCATCTCCCATCCCCAGCCCCAGACTCGGCTCTAAGGGCTGAACAAAGGGCTGGGAGTGTGAGCAGAGAAGGAGCTGATGGTACACGGGAGGTGAGGGGGGAGAACAGAGGAATAGCGAGCAGGCAGAATTCCCTCCTGTTCCAAGCAAGCTGGAGTTCTTGTCTTAAATGAAATGTCTTCTGTGTTTTCATTATCAATTTTGCCATCAGCTTCCTGGAGCTCTGCTCTCCTTTTCATTTTTAAAGGACTTGATTCAGGCTCCCTATTAATTTTCCTGGAGCTGTGAGGTGTGATACCGAGGGGTGATGTGCTGCTGCTGCTGCTGCTGGGTTTATCAGCTGGGGCTGCTGTGTCCCTGTATCTGTGGGACCAGGAACAGGTTTTGAAGAAGAATTTGAATGAATGAATGAATGAATAAAGCAATTTCCTGGTGCACAGTCAGGTGGCCTGTTTGAGTGAGGGTTAGTCCTTCTCTGCACTGTTTGGGTGGTGAGGTCTCATCTATTTATTCATGTTGATGTGATCAGAGAGTTTGTTCTCCTGAGTTCCATCCATGGATTGTGCCAAGTTTAACACTGTGGCTGGTAGGTACCATGCCTGCACAGTAGAGAGGTGCTCTGTGTCTTCCCATCCTTCCTCCTAGTGCTCATGTCTCCCTGGAAACTGTATTCTGGTGCTGGCAGACCCAATCAACAAGTAATTTCTGTTTACCTGTTGTCAAAAGGGACAGTTGTATGTGATTAGGTGTGTATTGATTATCTGATTTAAACCACAAACATTTCCCCATAAACTGTGCTGGGCTGTGCTGTGCCCCAGTCTGTCTCAGAGCACTGCTAACTCCTCCATGTGCAGCAGCATGGGGCTCACACTGGTTTGGGCCTGCTTTGTTACTGCTGTCCTCCAGCCTGGCCTCCTGAGAGGGTGGAATTGTCAAATACTACAGAGTATTTTTTATCTCTTTGCTCCATTTAGGGTCTGAGCGCTGCTGTCAGACAGGGGCTGTCACTGCAAAAATTCTGCAGTTGCATTTACACCAACCTGTGAATTCCTTCTGGAAGGGCAGAATACTGACAATTCCTAGAGTTAATGGCCCAAGTGGGTTATAAGATCCATAATCACCGACGCTGTCTCTCCTCCATGCATGTGTCTTCATCTGTCAGCCTTGAGGATCATCATGGGCCTGTGTGAAATGAAAAAAACTCTTTAACTGCTTCATATTAACTAACATATTAGAGCCCTCCTGACATTATCGTTGTTAATTCTAACAAAACACGCTGCTGGTAACCCGAGCGTGCTTCCAAATGCATCCCTGCTCAGAGAGCAGGAGGGGGTCACTCACCCTGGGAGCTGGACTGCAAACACACTTCTGGAAACCATCAGAACCCAAGCCTGGTTACTCTCACAGTGCAGAGCACAGTGCATCTTCTTGGAAAATTAAAACTGGTTTTTGAGGGAAGTGGCTCACTCTGGCAGCTTGTTTCCTTTATTTTGGCCTTGCAGTTGGGGCAGGTTTACCTCCACCCAGAGGGGAAGAAGAGTCAGACTGAGAGGGCCAGGTTTAGTGGTGTGAGGAGCTCCTTGACACAGCTGGGGGAGCAGTAAACATTCAGCAAACACTCGGTAAATACTCAGTAAATACTCACTGCTGCTTTGCACTTCTTTCAGATCTGCATGTCACAGATGAGCCTCTCCCTGTCTCGTACAGGCCACTGTAAAAGTGTAGGCAGTTAAGGGCTGGTCTGTGCTAGCAGGTGAAGGAGCACCCAGTTCCCTGCAATAATTGTCCAAGTGGTAGCACAGTCTTTCTGCAGGGCCCAGGAGACCTTCCCAGGGGTGGCTCTCAGTGCCCTCCCCAGCCAGGGACCCTTCTTAGGGCCCTGGAGCTGATCTGCACAGGAGGAAGTGTCTGCTCATCCCTCCCACCTGCTGCACCTCTGCTGTGTGTGCTGGGCTGGGCTGGCTCTGCAGTGAAACCTGTGCTGGAGTTGGTGTAAGGGACTGGGACCTGACCTGCCACTCCTCGTCTTTGGGGTAAATTCCACATTCTGAAGCCAGTCCAGGTGCAGTGGTTGGTGAAACATGGAAACAACCTGCTCTGAGTGGCTGAGGGGAACCATTTAACTTGATGGAATTTTGTTACTGATATTTTTATCTCTTTACTCCTTTCCCTAGGATTATGTTCTCAAAGGGGCAGGTCTGATTCTTCTGTCAATATTCAGGCAAATTCAAAAAAGATTTTTTGTCTGAATTAGGACCCATAAAGTATGTCCAAATGTAACAAGGCACATCCAGGTTGTCTACAGCTACACATAAAAAACTACATTTGTAGTGCTGGGTGTCAGGCCTATATCACTGAAGGAAGAATTTATTCTACCCTGTACTTCTTGCAATGAAGCACTGGTGGATGCTCAGCTGTGACAGGTACTGGTAAATGGATGTGGCAGAATTGACTGTGAATGTTTTGGCAGCAGCCCTCCTTCAGGTAGCTATTAACTTTATTTTTTAATATGAAATTCAGGCACTAAATCCAAGGGAAAAAAAAAGCATACATAATGTAGGTTAATTAAAATGCCTGTAAATGAACAGGTGACAGGTGCCAAGCCCCATGACAACCACAACTGGAGAAATGAAAGTGCAACAGACTATTAGGATTCCTGTGTTAATCAGGTAATAGTAACTTGGGTAATTACAAAATCATATGAAATCTTTTTTAAATCCCAAACCTCATTTATAGCCTTTTGGAGATAAAATATAAAATGTAGAGTTTTAATCCAAAAGGACTTTCTCTTCTCTGGAGCCCTCAATCTCAGATTTCTTCCGTGGCTGACACAATTAAAGGCTGGATTTTTTTTCTCTCCCCTCTCTTCAATTTTATTTTAATTAAGAAATATTAAGTTAAAAGCCACAGAAGAGTTTGAGTTTCTCTCTCTCTAGCAGGTATTTGGTAGTCACTTATGTGTCCCAAGGCCTTTTGCTGTGTATCAGGTGGAACCTGTCGTGTGCATCTGTTGGCTCTTAGAGGTAGAATTTATTTTCGTGCTGAGAAGCAGCACAGGGCACGTGTGAGATGAACCTGGAATAGACTGGAAGCTGCTCTGCTTTCCCAGGAGCAAATTATTTGCAGATAAGTAAGAGGACTTCTGATTAAAATCTTTTTTTCTGTGAATATGAGCCCAAGCAGTGCTACAATTTCATATCTGATATGCAGACTAAGACAACACCCCATTGCTGCAGCCTTTCCCAGACTGAAAAGCCCATCCAGATATGGTTTTCCAAGTAAACACATCAAACCCTCCTGAGGAGATGCTCACAGACATTCCTTCTCTCCTTCTGGAGTCCTACTGTATAACTGGGGTCCTGATCCCAAGCAGAAAGTTTAGCAGAGGCATTAAGTGACTTGCCCCAAGGCATTACTACAAATCAGTAGAAAAATGAAACCTTCCAGACTTGTGCTGTAATTACCAAGGCACATGCCTCTCTCTTGATCTGTCAAAGATGTAAAAATACATATAAAAAAATTGTCTGTAATTAGGGCTAGGAGGTGGTGCCTTTGCTGAGAACCTGCGCCAGGGTTCCCTCTGTGAAGGGCCTTGCAGGCTGATTCAGACTCTGGCATATAAAGATTTTTCTTGGATTTTTTCTTTTTAATCCAGATATCAAAAATGAAAAACATTGGTTTTCATCCTTGTCCCTGCAATAGAATTTATTACCCCTGGGCTATAGACAGCCAGACAAATAGAAACAGATTTCTTTCTTTCTTTCTTTGACTTGGAAGATGAGAACATGTTTTGTACATTCCTACATTGCAGCCAAAATAAAGGTCTTTATCTTCAAGGAAATCAGAGGTTTGGCTCTTGGTAATACCCCACTACCCCAGACAGTGACAAATTTCCAGCTTTCCCCACCATAGCAGGAGCATGATGATATTCAACTCCCATCAAGAGGAGCAAGGGTGCCTTCCCTGCCTTTCCCTTTTCTGATCAACACTGAGTATAAATTAAACAAAGAAAAGGATGGAGCTTTATTTTAGGAAGCTTTTGGACCACAAGTTGTGTAGTTGTGTTTTGGATTAAAGGTCAGGACGGGAAATCTGCCAAGGTTTCCCCTCCCCACTGCTACTAATTGTCACTGCTCCAGTGGGAAAAAAAAATAAATAATACTGGATTAAGGGAAAAAAATAAACCCAGTAAGAATAATAAGGAGAAAACGGAAATCAGGCTTCATCCAGTGCTTGAGATATGCCCTACATAGAGGCTATTGAATTCTGCCCACCTCTGTGCCAGCCTCCTCTGGGCATGGGGGACAGTGCTTATTTTGTTTAGGGGTTTTTCCCTCCCTCCCACCCTCTACCTCCTTCAGTGTTTTTATTCAGGCACAGCAGGCACAAAAGTGAACACTGACAAGCTTTGGCACACTTAAAAAAAATAAAGAGGAAAAAATAAAAAAGGAGAAAAAAATTGCTGCCCGTCTCCCCAAGCCATCCATTCTGTCGCCAGAGCCCTGCATTTTGCAACATAAAAGCATAATCAAAAGAAATTACGCTTGGACTCAGTCAGGGACAGGGCAGAATAGTCCATTTAGCTTTATGCTAAAAAAGAAAATAATTGGACCAAAATTTGTTTGAAATAGGAGCAGGAAACAGTTTGTTTGCAATCTATTTCCTCTGGAAAACAGCAAACCCTATTAAACCCTCTTTGGGAGCTATTTATTTTGGAAACAAGTTCAACATTCTGCAAGCAGCACACGCAGGCAGAAAAAGTTGTAGTGGAGTGTAATCTTTGGAGGAAATGTCCATGTTTATCTACAATGTAGTTCCAACCAGCTCCCAGAAAAACAAGAGTTCCACAGCTATAGCTGGGCTTGGCTGCTCGTAGCCCACAGCCCCAGGGTGATAAACCCTGTAAGAGGTGCAGCTGGGAGGCAGGAAAACCAACAGACCCAAAGGGTTCTGCTCTTCTCCAAAGGGACATTCCAAGGGTTCTTCTGCTCTTCTCCAAAGGGACATCCCCTCTGTGTTTGCTCTCCTGCAAACCCCACACCTCATCATACCAGGGTGTTCTCATTCCTGGGGGTTTCCCTGTGACATCCACACCTGTGCCACAACCAGGGAGAGACACTGGAACCTGGGCCTTGCAGAGACACCAACAGTCCCTGGCTGTGGAGGCTGCTGGTAGTGGTTTTTACCTCTCTTTTCCATGGTCAAAACACAGAAGAATCCTCGAGGGAGCAGCTACAATGAATGTTTTCCAGCTGGCAGGTTGTGATTGAGCAGTTTGGGGCAGTATTTGATGGCTGAGATGAACCAGTTCAAACCTTGCTGCTGATTTGCAGTGGGACAGGACCTCCCAGCAAATCCACTGAGCTTCTGTCTCTTAACATTGTTGTTAGTGCTGGACACAGAGAAATTCCTCACTGGACTTCTGTGTTTCTTCATTTAGGAGGGTTAAATCAATACTTTCCAGTTCTCACCTCACATTCATCCTGTTTGTTGTGATTCCAGGTGACCCGTGGTACCTGTCAGTTTGGCTCCATGTCTGCTGCCAGTCAGGGTTGTTTTCTCCAGACAAGGGTGGGCTCCAATGCCTTTTCCAGCTCTGGGCATCCCATTATGCCAGAGCTTGTAACAGCCACAGCCTTGCACAGCCTGATGTGCCCTTCGCGTCCCCACACCTGGGACATGCAGGGACTTGTGCTGCTGCCTCTGTGCAGGTGCTGGGAGGTGTGGGGGTGTATCCTACATCTGAGGCAGTGAGAAGGCATCTGCCAGGTCCTGCCACTTCCCCAGAACTGAGCTTTTCCTCCAAGCTGTAAGCACATCTTGCCCAGTTTTGTCTTATCTGTCGTGATAGGATTAACCCAGTTATGTAGGTATTTGCATTCCTCTTAGCCATGTACTCCTGTCCCCACTTCCCCTGATCTCCTTCCTTCTCTACATTAATTTCTCTTTATATTTAACCTTTAGATTTTGGAGAAAGGAGTATAATGGGTCTCAGCAGGATATCATCTGATTTCTGCTCACAAGAGAGGGTCTTAAGTTTCCCTACAAAGTGGCTGTGATTTATGAGCTGTTTCTCACTTAGGGGTTAAGTGTTATCTCTCAGCCCAAATATCCTGTATTAGCAATAGAGCTGATTACCACTGTTTGTATCAGTCATTGGGATCCTTAAATAAAATGGAGAGCAGCTTGTTGAAAATCCTCATTTCGTTGAAAAGCATGGTTTAACTTTAATAGGGTTTGCATATATATCGTAAATCAGCTTGGAAAAAGGAGGGCATATTTTTTTTTCTCCATCTGATTGTTTTACACATTTCAACAGTGTGTAAAAACACAGCCTGTCATTGTTAATTTTAACCAAAGGGAATTACTTTTCAAAAGGCTGCAGTCGTGATTAAATGGAAAAGGTATCAGTAGTGTAAATTTGGAGCTGATTAAATGCTGTCAGCTCAGATTCCTTATGCGAAAGAGATACAGGGATTAGGCTGGCTGCTTTCACCACCTAAATAACACAAGTGCTTAAGCACACCTAATGCAGGGAACTTCTGTAACACTGGGTTTGTGTTTTAGCACAGGGCAAACCTGAATCCTGCAGTCCCTGGACTGAGCTGATCCCCTTTTCCCATCCTACAGAAACTGGGTCTTTCCTACTCCGTGAGACTGGTATGGCAATAACAAATGTTCTAGGCTTTGCTCCCCTAGGGAGTGTGGGACCTTCCAAAGTGCAAGGGGGTTGTAGGAGTTTGGAACTCACTGTTCTTCCTGTTGGAAAGAGTATTTCTCTCTTCTGGTATAGTCCTGGGGATAAAACTGGAAATTAACAGGCAGGACCATTCCTGGTTCCACTGTTACCTCACCTGCAGAACTGCCACAGCTTTCAGCCTTTCTATGGATGAACAGTTCTCCTCCACCAAGGGTGAGGAAGGGACAGCTGCAGCATTGCAGAGTGCAGGAAAGGTTTCTGTGCTGGTTTCTGTACTACTCAGAGCAGGTCAGAGAATCTGCCAATGGTTTGGGTTGGAAGGGACCTTATAAAGGTCACCCAATTCCACCTCCCTGCAATGGGCAGGGACACCTTCCACTAGACAGGCTGGCAGCTGGGTTTGCAGCCTTCTTTCTGGTCAGAGGAGGGTGGAAATGTGCAAGCTCAGGCAAACGAGTTGTTCAAACACTTCTCTCACTGTTAGGGACAACTTCACTGTCACCTCTCTGGGCAGAGGTTTAATCAGGTGGAAATAGTAGGTATTTTAAAGGATTCATTTAACATCAGATCTCAAAAAGCTTTGGGGCACTACAGTGGGCCATAATGTTTGGTGGTTCTTTGCAGACATCACAGTCTTCACAGACAGACAGGGAGCTCTGTGCTTGCTGCAAGGAGTGTTCATGCCATAGGCAGAGAACTGGGATGCCTTGGGATTGTACAGGGCTGGATATGCTGGACAGAACTGCAAAATGATCCTGCAAATCTCACACAGAGAGCTCCAGGGTGAGGTCTGTGTTGTTCCCAAGCAGCTGCAGAGAGAAGGTGGTGAGGGAACAGCATCACAAGTCTGAGGGACAATGACCAGAAGAGAAAGGTGCCTTACATTTGCAAGTATTGCGATGGGTACAGAAGTATTTCTCAGACTTACTGCAGCTTATTTGTAATTTAAATTTTAAATAATACACTCTTTTTCCAATGCTATGGACCGTAGATTTCACATCCTCACACATGATCAAGCCAGCAGTGTGATAAGGGAATATGGGCAGAGGTCTAGTTCTTGAGATCCAAATCCCTCCTGATTAAAAGCATTCTGTGGTTACTTTGGTGGTTTTCTCACAGCACTCAGCAGTTAACCAAAGACAAGAATTTCACCCAGGGTTTTTTGTTTTAGTTTCCTTTTGGTTTTTTTCCCTGGGCACATATTGTCAGATACTGGCAAGTTGATAGGCTTTTATTTCATGCATAACTAAAGAAGCAGCAGTAGTATGAAGGAAGCTGGGGCACAGCTGATATCTAGAGTAGAACTTACTTTAATTGAAAAGCAGTTCTAGTCAATTTTTTTCCTTCTCCTCTTATAAGAGGGGGGGGGAAAGAATTGTTTTCAAGCATTATTAAGCTTTTTTTTTTCCTCCCAGAAGCTAAGAAAGCCATCTGTGAAAACCTGTTTGCATGTTTGTTTTCTACAATAAAATGCAAAATACTTCTTCCTGTTAGCGGATTATGCCATATGTCACTCCCTGTAACAAAACCAGCATGTTTATTAATGAACCCAATCAGAGGCAAGGATTTAGAAAGATTTAAAGGAACTGGATTTTTAGTTCAATATTTTAGTGTAGAAAAACTTCTGGTCTGTTGTTCATGTTGTACTTGAAAACTCAGGCTTTGTTTCTTGTATGAATTTGCTAAATTTGCAATGGAAAGAGAGCAGGAGGAAACTCTCAGGGAAAAGAAATCACACTGCGATCCCAACGTTCTGCATGCGTGAACCCCCAGCTGATTGTGATCAGCAGTTTATATGTGATTAATATTTAATTTGATTGGTATAGTTTTTTCTCCAGATAAGCTAATTAAGAAACTTGATGGAAAGGACACCCTTGTGCATTAATGTAGCAGCGTTTTGGTTTCTGTAGGGCAGACTAAACCTTCCTGAGTTACAGATGAGCTGGAGTCAGCTTTCTCAATGTGTAGTGCAGAGACCTCAGTTCCATGGCTTTGGTTTTCTCTCCCCAGACTGCCTGAGAGCTGGGCTCACACAATTGCTGCTGTGCTGGGGACTATTTCATACATGATAAGGGCTGTTGTGATAGAAGGAAATGTAACCAGAGATCTTCTGTTTGCCCCTCACATGGCAGGAGACTGTGCCTGCCCAGAATCTGGTTACAATCCTGGGAGCTTTTGACTTCTCAAATAGACAAGGTCTCTTATCAAAAGGGTTCAAAGCTTGGGCCTCAGCACACCAATCAATACTTGCTTTATCTTTAAACTCTAATACTGCCCTCACTGATTTGGATATTGTTGTGGAGCTCAGCTCAGGCTGATAATGCTGCTGGGAGGGAGATGGAGCATTTCAGCTCGGGCTGGGATTTCTCTTGTTCCACCCAGGACTGAGCAGCATTCACCAAATGGGATTTTAGGTTGCTGTGTGAGGATGTTTTACCCTTTCTTCTGAGTTCACAGAGAATTTACAATGCTTTTTATATGTGTTTTTTGGAATATTCCATCACCTTCCAAAACCCTAAAATGAGCAATAACAGTCTGATTTTTCACATGTGCTTCCAGGGTAACCACAGGCAAAGGGTGAATGCCATGTCTGTTCTCTGGCAGCAGAACACTGCTGGAAATGGATCCATTGCTTCCATAGGCAGATTACATTTCTCAGTGCTGAAGTTCTTGCACTGAGACCTGGCTGGCCACTTATGGGGGGGATAATTGAGTTAGCATCTTCAAAATTCATATCTTAAGGCAGGAAAAGGTGTTCATTAGCTCAGTAGATGTATTTACTAATGCAGTCATGAAACAGCTTCCTAAGTGTACTTTTTGAAGACCAGAGGAAAGAAATCCCCCTTAACATTTCTCCAACTTTCTTACATCTAATGAAAGGCTCAGTAATTTAGTGTCTTTCTCAAAAGCATAATTCATCATGGAAGAAAACTGAAAAATAAAAGTGACCTTTTTGAAAGGTCAGTTCATGTTTATGTGTCAGAAACAGTCATGAGTACAGGTTTGGTGCAAGACAAGGCTGTCCTAAAATAGCATTCCATTAATTGTTTAATCAGCCCGTGCTTGTTACAGATTTGACATATTCTGTAGACAAATCAGGTCAGAGGTAACAAGTGATTCAAAGAAACAGATAAAAACCCTACTGAACTGTGAAAAACATTCTTCTTACAAGAAAAAAATCTGAAACCAAAGCATACTCCTTCAGTCTGGGAAATTAATAACCTGACGAGCTTCCACAGGCACCCTGAAGGCCCAAGATTCCTGGATTCCCACCCATCTGCTTAAGACTCCCCAAGAAATATGTCAACACTTATTCTGCTGCCTTTATTTTTCTCCTCTTTTGCTTTTTTAGCATTTTCTTGTTGTGAAAGTGATTTTTGCTCCTTGTTTGGCTGCAGGACTCCAGTCAGGGCCTGTATCCCACCCCAGGAATGTTCCCTCAGGGCAGGGCCCTGGGGGCTGTGTCAGCCTCCCTGTACACTGCAGGAACAGGGTAAAACTCTGTGTCACAGCCTCTGGAGCATCCTCCTCTCCTTGGGAGCAGGAACAGAGAGCATGGGGTGGATGTAGGCCAGAGCAGGGTCAGAGGGCTGCCTGGGCTGTTGCACACTCCATGTTGACACTGTGATTTCAGGAGACAAGCCCTGAGGACGGTGGCTGTGGGTTATGGAAATGGGAGAGGAGTAACAGTCGTGCAGGATGTTATTCATGCATTGTTTCCAGCTCTGGAGAAGTGTCCACATCTCTGCTCTCTGCCTAAATGCCCACCAGCTGATTTCTCCCCCCTGCACGCTAGCCCTGGCCGAGCTCTCCCCTCTCAGCTTTGCCTCCCCATGATTGCTGTTCCAGGCACCTGACCTTTGTCAACTCTCCAGTTCAGTTCCCCAAATGAGAATGAGCTGGCAGCCTGAGGTGCAGCTGAGGAACAGGCAGTTCCTGAGGGCTGCTGTTGAAATGGGGAACGTGCACAGTCATTTCTCTTGACCATCAGCGCTGAGCCATGGTGGCACAGAGCAGGAAGCCTTTTGCATCTCGTGCATGGCAGAGCAGTGTTGTTATTCTGGCTGCATAGCTTGGCTTGTTATTGAGCACATGCTTTGCAGATTAGCCTGTTTGTATAGCCAATCGAACATGTGCTCCATTAAAAATTAAAACATCCTGTTTTAAGGATGGAGCAGGAGACATCAGCTGCCACTGTGTAGCAGACATGGAAAGCCCCCAGAGCCCATTACCATAGGTTACAGCAAATGTTAATCAGTGCCAATGCAGTTAAATAATGCAGTTCGTGCAGATGGCAGCTACTACATCTACTCACAGATGTGTCCTCGAGTCCCTGAGGTTGCTGTATCACAGGAGTTGTCGGGAACAGTCAGATCTGATGCTGACTGTGGGTATCACCTTTGTGTTTATGCCACAGATCCCAGCCAGAGGAAAGGCAGCCATGCCTAGGCCTGAGGAACGAGGTCAGAAACACACCAGAGCATAGCATGAGGCTGGACCTGAACTCAAATAAAACAAAAAGGAAATCTGTGCCCTTCACAAGTTGGGTATTTTTTTTTTTTTTGCCAGGCATGTTTATTTTCTGCACATCCAAATCAGTGCCCTACCATCACTAAAGACCTGGATCCACAGCTCAGCTTTTGAACTGGGATATTTGTGACCACTGCAAATCATTATAGCCATTCCATGTGTACAGGAGGGCAGAGCAAAACCCATTCTGCAGCTGGAGCCCTGTTCACAGCAGTCTCTAGGTCACATATAGGTGTTCTCTGCCAGCTTGCCATATTGTTCTACCTCAGGAGAAGTAATTTATTTACCTTTTCAGCAGTTTATGCTCAGGATGTGTGTTTATGAAAAGGAGTGTGCAAATCTATATGACATGCAAGAGTTTGCAGATGAAAGTTGTGCTATAAGTATAAATATTGTTTCTAAGATCTGTCATGCTGTTCAGTAGGTACTAAGAGGAAAAAACATTGCAAGTCAAGAAGCTAAAAAGCATTTCTTTTTCTTTTTTCACATCTTAGTGCATCCTTCATCATCTATTTGTATTTCAGGTCTGTGTCACTGGTGAATGTTCTTTATCCCAAATCTGGGGATTTCTTTTAAGAAAGCTTGTCTCCTTTTCTAAAAAAGGTTCTGTCTGTGTATATTGTGTGGAATAGCTTGAAAAATGTAACATTTATTCAGTAAACAATTGACTTTTTCTCAGCTTTTGCTTAATTCACTGAGGACATGATCATTTGAGATCAGGGTTCTAAAACACATAGATCTGAGGTTTTCTCATTTCCTGGTGACTTCACCATTGCTCTGAGTGCAAGTCTCATGTCTACAACACCCAGCATTTGGTGTTCTTTGTTGCAATGGCTCCGTTTGTGTTTTCTGTGGAAGATGAGCTCCAAACCAGCCATCTGCAGTGAGCCTCAGTGGAGACATTTGCTTGTTACAACTGTGATTTCTTGAACCTGCCATAAGACTGTCACACTCCACCCATCCCATCCCACTGGATGGCACACCAAGCCTGCATCCCATCGTTTGTAAAGCGCTATTGGCAGGGCTGGGAATTGCACAAGTGCAAGGAGGTTGGTAGAGAGATCTGAGAGCATAATACATTTTGGTTATTTAAATTTAGTTCTCAAGGCTATAAAATGGGACTTGGAACTCAGGGGACTCATTTTTTCCTCAGTAGTTTCATCTTTTAACCATTAATTGTCAGCTAGGCAGTGTGGGATGAGTGTTCTGCTGTGACCATGCTTCTGTCAATTAATAATGGAACGTATCCAAAGTTTATCTGTAGCAATCATTCATACCATCTGGCAATACAAATTAGATGATTTTGAAGGCAGTCTACAAACAGGCATGTTGTTCTAGGGACTGCCATAATTATATCTATCAAATAGAGAGAGAAAAAAATGTATTTTATGCATTTTTAAATCGCGTATTGAGATCAATATCCCCTGAGAGCGAGCTGGGCTCCCAGAGAACAGGGGCAGCAGCAGATTTTTGTAGCCTTCCCGTGTGTGTGTTTCAGCAATGATCCCAATGAGAACCAGCCTTTTTGGGCAATGAGCAGGGGATTATTTTTCTTGCCCATTCTGGCCCTGGCCTCATTCCCAAGCCTGACAACAGCGGTGCCAATTAGTGACAGACTGGGGACTGGCCAGAGATGACAAGGAAGCACTCACAGGACAGACAGAAATGTTTTAAATGAGCTGCTGGATCAAAGGGAGGGGAAGGAGCCGTTTGGGCAGCAGGCAGCAGTCCCACGGTACTCGGCAATGCTTGCAGCCTGTTCAGTGCACTGGGGCTCCCGGCCTGGCCCACCCTCTCACACACACACACACACACACACACACACACATGGCTGTGACAGAGCCACACTTATTTTTCAGACAATCATGGCCTATCCTGAGCTGGAAAAGACCCACAAGGACATCATTGAGTCCGAGTGCTGGCCGCTGTCTCCCGCCGGGCCGGGCCTGCAGGGCCGTCAGGGCCGTCCCGTGGCTATGGCTGCCCTCGGTGTGAGCTGTGCTGAGGGGAGGCAGCAGCAGCTCGGGCTCCTTCCCTGCCCCGCAGAGCTCAGCCCTCATGGCTCCAACACCCTTGTGTGACTGGGAATGGCTTTTACAGCTGCTGCACCCAAACCGCCTCGGCCTGGGGGATCCATGGGTCTGCAGCTTCCAGCTCGGGCCCTGCCTCTCCCTCAGGCCGTGCCTCTCCCTCAAGCTGTGCTTCTCCCTCAGGAGGTGCCTGTCCCTCAGGAGGTGCCTGTCCCTCAGGGGATTTCTCCCTCACAGAGGGATGGTGGTGTCCCTTGAGCAGGGTGACCCTGCCCTGTGGTGTCCCCTGAGCAGTGGTCACAGGTGACCCTGCCCTGTGATGTCCCCTCCTGAGCAATGGCCACAGGTGACCCTGCCCTGTGATGTCCCCTCCTGAGCAATGGCCACAGGTGACTCAGCCCCGTGGTGTCCCCTGAGCAGGATGACCCTGCCCTGTGGTGTCCCCTCCCGAACAGTGGCCACAGGTGACCCTCTTAAGCAGAAAAAATTGAGTATTCTCAAAAAATTAGTCAGTGAACAACTACAAAAAGGTCACATCAAATCTACAAATAGTCCTTGGAATTCCCCAGTTTTTGTCATTCATAAGAAGACTTCATTCTTCATGACTGTCATTCATAAGGAAACTGCCCTGTGGTGTCCCCTCCTGAGCAGTGGCCACAGGTGACCCTGCCCTGGGCCTGGCTAAGCTGAACCACCTGAAGCTGCCAGACCAACCTGTGCTGGTCTCTCCATCTCATTGCCATTCTATCAGATGTAACATCAAAGACCTGGAAACGAAAGAAATGTGAAATATAGTTTATTCTTGTAATTATAGATGAGGAGTTGTAACTGCATCTGTGCACTTCTCAGTAAAGCAGCTGTTCTGCCCTTAGAAGGATATTTATAGACTATTGAAGGTAAACAATCCTGCCTTATTTTATATTGCAACTACATTTGCACTGAGTTTAGCTGCAATTTGATCAAAGAAGCTGCTGACATGTCAGCTTTACTGATACAAGATAGTTTTTCCTTGCTATTTCTGCTAAATAATCTCTGCTTGTTTTTCAGATGAACTGTTTTGATATTAGTAAGTTCTTTGGAGTTTCAGTTGAGGAGTGAATTGGTATAATATGCAAACCCATCCTCAATCTCTGAGTCATCAACTTACAGCCTCCCTCATACAGTTTGTGGTGACTATTTGATTTTGAGGTTTTTTCCTCTCTCAGTATTTATTCTCTGCCAATTTTCAACTCTCTGTAAATGGTTCAACATCAGAATTTTGACATATGTGATGAATTTCAGTGTTTAAAGCTCTTGGGCATTTGCAGCAGTTTGGTCAGTAGCTGATGAGTTATCCCAGTCTTTCACTGGTGTTTTGCTGCTGTTCTTACAAGTGTGAGGTTGGCTATGATGGCATTTACCTGGTAGACCAGCCTGTATCACAGTGATCCCTCTATGTATAAAGTAATGTTTAGATGCACTGTAAAATTAATTTTAGTGCTTCTTATCTGATGTGAACTGAGAGCAATATTTCTAAAGCAATTTTTTTACCCGATGAAAACCTATGGCATTTGGAAATTTATCTTGGATTTAACATACACAATGGCTGAAGAAGTATAAACTTTGAGACAACAATGAGTAAAACTGCTTGGGAGCTGCTGTTGCTGATCAGGTTGGATATCAGGGGAAGGCTCTTCCCCCAGAGGGTGCTGGCACTGCCCAGGCTGCCCAGGGAATGGGCACGGCCCTGAGGCTGCCAGAGCTCCAGGAGCTGCCAGGGATGCCCAGGCTGGGATTGTTGGGTGTCTGTGCAGGGCCAGGAGTGGGACTGGATGAACCCTGGGGGTCCCTTCCAGCTCAGGATGTTCTGTGCTGCTGTGATTCTGTGAGTCTGTGACTCTGTGGAGTTGTGACTCTGTGGGGATGTGACTCTGTGGGGCTGTGATTCTGTGAGTCTGTGGGGCTGTGATTCTGTGATTCTGTGACACAGTGCTGTTGTGACTCTGTGGGGCTGTGATTCTGTGAGTCTGTGACTCAATCCTGCTGTGACTCTGTGACTCTGTGGGGCTGTGATTCTGTGATTCTGTGATTCTGTGAGTGTGACACAGTGCTGCTGTGACTCTGTGATTCTGTGGGGCTGTGATTCTGTGATTCTGTGACACAGTGCTGCTGTGACTCTGTGGGGCTGTGATTTTGTGAGTGACTCAATCCTGCTGTGACTCTGTGACTCTGTGGGGCTGTGATTCTGTGAGTCTGTGACTCAATCCTGCTGTGACTCTGTGACTCTGTGGGGCTGTGATTCTGTGATTCTGTGATTTTGTGAGTCTGTGACTCAATCCTGCTGTGACTCTGTGACTCTGTGGGGCTGTGATTCTGTGATTCTGTGATTTTGTGAGTCTGACTCAATCCTGCTGTGACTCTGTGGGGCTGTGCTGGCTGAGCTGAGCTGAGCTTTGGCTGCAGCCCTGCCCCGGGGAGCTGCTGAGCCTGGCACTGACCCGGAGCACCCTCTCTCCGGTGAGAAAGCTGCAGTATCCATGGCAAAGGTATTTTAGAAAAACCTGGGAACAAAGCAGCTGAGCAGATTTAACTTCTCTCCCTCCACAATGTGCAGGTGCCTGTTCTATTTAGGGCCCTGCTCCAGTAGCACTGAAGTCAATTATAACCTCCCATCAGCCATGAATCGAGTGCTAGAATCGTATGAAACGTTCATTGTTGTGTGCTCAGGCTCCTTTCTGAGGAGGTGGAGTCACTCCATGATTCTACATGTGAGAGTTAAATGCCTCCTATGTCTCCACTGGTGTCAGCCTTTACACCTTGCCATGTGTTTTACAGCCAGTAACAAAAGCAGGCTGGAAATGGGCCCTATATTAAGCTTGTTTGTGCTGATGTTCATCACATGCCTTTTGGGAGGGGCTTTCATGGCTTTTTGGAGTTGGGATTTAAAAGAAAACCAAACTGGTGTTGTGAAAAACATTCCCTTCCCTTCATTCCCCTTAAGCAGAGTCGTTGTTCTACATCTGTTTCTGCTTCCTATTTCGTTTAAAAAAAAAAAAAAATAAAATCAGTAATTTCAATTTGCCAGTAGCACTTCTGCAGCCCTGAAAGTGTGATATTAAGCAACTTATTTTTATTAGGTCAAGCCTAATGTGACCTAGCTTGCTGCTAGGGAAAACCAGTAGTAATAATTCAGATATGTCACTGCAAAGCTCAGTTTTAAAAAAAGCTCAGTTTTTTTTTTTAAAAAAACCCCTTTATTTTCCTTCAATTAGTATGAAAAAAAAAGCACATACATATGTAATATAATATATTAAAAATTTGCATCTGAGTGTACATGTTTGCATGCATTTTGTACACAAACTTGTATTTATTAATCTTGAGGACTTTTTAAAAAATTTTATTTTATATATGTATGCAAATGCAATCTTTACATGGGTGGACACTGGAACATGCAGTGCCAGGAGCCTGCCAGTGTATCAGTTAGTGGTTTAAATTCACATCTCAAAACAAATTCCCTTTGTAGAGCATGGAACCTCCAGGTGTGTGTCTGAGTCCAGAAGGACTCAGTGAAAATGCCAGTTTGAACAGGGGTCACCAAAAGAGGGGCTTCACAAGTGACACTTGTACATGAAGAATGTAGAATGCTCTCCTGTACAGGTGTGTTTTAAGCACCATTTACAAGTTTTAAGATACAATCAAATGTCAAAAAATCTCTTTCTCCTGGTAGAAAGGCTGATTCTCAGATAATCTGTATTAGAAAGTTTCAGAGCTTAATGAAAAACTGGTCAAAACTTGGGCAAGGATTTCAGGATTTTGCTTTTCATTTGAATGTACACAGCAAAAGCATACATTCAAAAATTACATTTCACTGGGAATTCACAGCTACAAGGTGACTTGTCAGGGATGATGGATTCCTTAAAATCCCTCCTATTCTTTCATCAGCAAAATAGCTGTTAAGTTTTTAAGGTATTCATCTGCTCTGTGCCTGGCACTGCTGTGCTAATAGGTGCAAAGGTTTAACTGTTTTCCACTCTTTAAGCATGGCTGTCTTATCTTCAGAGCTAACTCGGTGTGTCTGAAGTCCTGGAAAGCAGGTGATTGATCAAGGAATTTAGGAAACAGCTCCCTTGATAAAGCCAGGGAGGATATTTCCTAAGAGGGGCAGTGGGAGTGAGGAAAGCATGAAACTTACTTAACAAGCAAGGCTTGGGTTGGGTAATCTGCATAATACATCCAGTGGCATTAAGTCTGTCATCTCTGCATTGCAGCCCAGGTTCGGGTTCTGCACGAGCTGTCTTTCACTGTCGGTTCTAATAAAGAGCCGTGGTCAGCTCCAATTCCCTGGGAGCACAGAGTTATGTTTTGTGAACTACATGTGCCTGAGGCCTCTCATGCATGATTTAAACTGCTTTGTAAATGTCAATAGGTGGAAAAGCATTAGATCCCTTGTAGATTTCTCCAAATCCTCAAAGATGTGTACACCATGTATAAACCATGCTACAGTTTCAAGGCCACTGCAATCTCTACGCTCTCCTAACTGGGGGTTTAAGGTATTGCCAGAAGCAAGATATCGGTGTATACATGATTTGATCCAGCTGGCCAATGAGACCCTTTATTAAGAAAACCTTTGCTCCCATGGAAAGTCCCTTGTGATATTAAGTGGGCACACAGCATAAATGTTGAATGTCCTTCAAACTTTGTTGCTTTCTGCTGTCTTTAAAAAAAATGAAACAAAATGCATCTTTGCTTTGTCTGTGGAGCCTGCCTCTAAATGGAGGACACACAGAAGCTCACATTTCCCTGCACCTTGGGGCAGAGGTGGAAGTAGGACTTTGTAGGTTATGAAAGAAGTCAGCTTTTAATTAGGAGTGCTGTCTGTTGGCAGAAGCCAGTGACTATGTGAAATAAATAAGAATCTGTTGCTAATGAGAAACGGTGGGGTCTCAGATGGCTCTGGGGACTGGCAATGTAGGTCACTGGTTTGCAGCCGTCACCATCTGACGCTTCCTGACCTGCGTGGAAGGAGCCCACTGGGGGCCAGCCCCATTCCCAGCAGGGCCAGGCAGAGCTCAGGACAGGCCTGGCAGAGACTGAGCTTTGCCAGGACTCCGGGCAGGACTGGCTGCCCATCCCAGGCACAGCTCCTGCAGCTCGGGCTTGGCGCTTGCTGGGGACAGGGGGAGGACACTGCCGGGTTTGCTGACACCAGGAGGGGGCAGCTGCCAGCCTTGTCACTGAGGACCATCTCATCAGTGCTAAATTAGCTGAGAAAAACACACTGATAAAAGAATTCAGCTCTTAGTGAAATCCATCACTGTGGCCAAGGGTGAGCATGACACTTGGGTACCAGCAAATTGCTATTTTGAAACTTATGGGCTGGAAAGATGTTGATTTGTTCTTCAGTTTAGGGAATAAATATCATCTCCATCCTATTTTCAAATTCATGGGGAAAAGATCCATGCCCAGCTTTAGATGACAGAAGCCTCTGGCTCCAAAGTCCTTGAGCTGCAGGAAGTGTGTGGAGACAGGGATGAGTGTGTGCAGTCAGGGGTGTGCTGCTGGTGTCTCTGCAGGAAACAGGGAACTGAGCTGGTTGCCTTCTTGTGTCACCAATTTGCCTGACTCATCTGAGCTACTTTTTAAGTAGACAGTCACATTTATGTACCTTGAGTTATCTGGGGTGGGCTTTTTCTCTTCTGTTTTCTTAGCAATGTAATAATATATTCTTTGCATCTAGCTCTTTATGTTTCATCATTTATCCTTTATTTTCAATGTAAGGAGCTAATCTGGGTAGTTGAATGCATGCTTTGTGCTTTCAGTTGTACTTGCTGTTGTGTGATGGCAGCGTGTCTTTTCCTGGAGGGGGAACACAACAGCTCGAGCTACCCTCAGCTTGTGGAGTCAGTCGTGGTAAAGGCTTGAGGCAGGTGTTGTGGGCCAGAGCAAGAGTCCAGCTGGCACTAACAAGGTTAACCAAAAGATCAAGCATGG
Source organism: Agelaius phoeniceus (assembly GCF_051311805.1). Lineage (NCBI taxonomy): Eukaryota > Metazoa > Chordata > Aves > Passeriformes > Icteridae > Agelaius > Agelaius phoeniceus. The sequence continues at coordinate 9,893,386 of NC_135284.1, forward strand.
TCCTGTTTCTCTTTGCTGGCTGTCCATGGTAAAAAAGCTGCATCTCATCACCAGAAGCTGAGTAGGCTGAGAGAACAGCAGATGCCCCTTCCCAATTGCAGACTGCAAATAAATAACTGCAATTATCTACTGCAGAAGGGACCCAGGACTCCTCATGTCATTTGAGTCCTTTCTAGACCTGTTTTACCTGCAGAAGCCTCCAGTATTACCTGACAGTTCTGCAGTGGTGTGGGATCTCTCACATTATTCTCACCATCCTCCTTTCCTATTGCCTTGGCTCATGATCCCACTCTCCATTCCTCTCCACTCATCTCTGGGCTGGGTTTCCAAAGCTGTTTCCAATTTTTCAGATATTCTATTTTAATCAGCAGGGACTTCTCAGAGTGCTGAATGGCTCCTCAGAGAGCTGATCCATTCTGCAGAGTGCTGGCAGGTCCCTTGTAGCTCCTTGCCATGCAGTCACCAAGCATTGCCATCCCCATGGCCTCTGGAAGCCACGGCTCCATCCCTGCCCTTCAGGTCCTTTCAAAGCTCATCCATTCTGGCTGAACACTTGGTTCTCACATGTGATAGGTATCAAATGGAGATGCTCTCACTTTATCACAGTATCTGTTTCAGGGCTGGGATTCCCAGGAACTGCTGGCTTTCCTCCTGTCTTCTGCACAGAGGTGGCTTTGCTCTTGGGTGACTTTGTGCTGTGGTGCTTTCAGCATCTCAAGGACTGAGAACTTAATGTCTTATTTCCTTGTGCAAACACAGCCAGTGCTGTTGCCAGGAAAGTGACTCTCCTGCCCACAGAGCTCCCCATGTCCCTTTCATCACTGGGCAGCACTTCTGATCTCACAGGAGCTGTGTTCCACTGGTTTCAGAGACTAAACATTGCATTTGCTGCTCAATATTGGTTATCCTTCAGTGGCTCATGGAGACAAGTAAAACTGCTATTTATAGATTTACTTTCTGTCTCTCTAGTTCAGTGCAGCGAGTCCTGACACACTGTCCCAGTAATCTGATCAGCCATGCTGCTTTTAAATGCAGGGCTGGGCCTTGGCCTCTGTCGGGAGGTGACAGCTGTCAGATACAGATAGTAGGCTACAGATCCTGGCTGCTAAAACCCACTCATTCATTCCTGTTACAGATCATTGCCCACAGCTTGAAACCATGCTTTACAGTCGGCCGATTAGCTGGCAAGAGATCTACATACTGTATTAGCAAGGTCAGCCAGGGAGATAAAGGCTAAAACCTCAGCCCAGCTGACTATTTTTAAGCTGATAGCCACATGCACTGGCTGCTGGTTTGTTTTCTTCCCTGCCCTGTTACATCACACCAGGACAATTAGGGGGAAAAAAGCCAGTAAAAGAGACATAGTCTTGTAGGTTGTCCTTGTCTATCACTCAGCCCTGCACTGGTGGGACACAGTGGGACCTGTTGGAGATGTCACACACTCAGCTGCTTGTGCTCGGAGACCTCATGGAATTCTGCATTCCTTCTTGTTTCTGAGAGCAGGGCAGTTGTTTTTCCTGCAGGGCACCATGATGACGGTCGGTTTGAAGCTTGCTCAGCTTGTTGGAAGATCTTCCTAAGTTATTCAAGACTGTGCATGAGTTCACTTGGATTCCCAGAGAGAGAAATGGGCTGTCTCATGTCTGTGTTATTTCCAAATGTACCTGCTTTCAAGGCTGGAAGAGTGTTCGGGTTTAAATATGGATATTTTGCTTTGGGTCTTTTCTAAATTAGGGGACCTCAGATGCAGACAAAAGGATTTGGAAATCAAGTTTTGTGTCCTCCAAGGAGAGACACAAAGAAAGAGCTACTGAACACCATGAAGAGTGTGTCACCTTCCTGCTTTTTTATCAAATCAAAGACTCACAGAATCCCAGAATGGTTTGTGTTGGAAGGGACCTTATAGACCATCTCATTTACATTTATTTTTAGTGCATTTGTTGGAAAAAATGGTAGGTTTGGATTCAAAGATGATGTGGACAAAGTATTGGCTATTAATCCTGTGCCATATGGTTAAGTGGACTTTGGTTTTGCCCTGGCACATACCAGCAATCATTCCATTGGGAATCCCTGAGCAGGATGAGCCTGGGTGGATGTAAGTGTACATACACATGATGCCCAAGGTATTCCCACCACCAGGACCTCACACCAGTGAGGTTGTGTCAGACAAACTTCAAGAATGTGAGTCCTGTTGTCTTTATTCCATGTTAAAGTGATGCAAATACTAACAAAACTTTTTAAAATTAAAACTTACAGGGTTTGTGAAGCCTTTGAAATGCTGAATCTGTAAAAAATTATGCAGACACAGCATATGGAGGTGTGTGGATGATGCACAATACAGGGCATGTACTCCTATCTAGCAACTGCTGCTCCTCATCAGGGTGGTGTTACTCTTCTCACCTCTCTCTGTGATGCTGAGTTGCTGAGGTTTTATTGAGTTATGAAAACAGTTTA